>NC_067490.1:53228812-53528812 GCF_947179515.1 Apodemus sylvaticus
GTATTCATCTTTGTGTTAGTAGTCAAATGCCAACTCTAATGACATGTACACTAATAAATAATTGAACAGTTATAGTTATGACAGTCTAATTATTGCTGAGTTTATAGCCTAAAATATGGGAGTGACTTGCTGCTATAATTCCTTTGTGAAACACTGAAGAGGAAAGAGATGGAACCTAACCATGATCATGAATTTCAGGGACAGTACTTTTTTAAAAAAAAAAACAAAAACAAAAACCTACACTTTACAGTTCTCTGGATTCTTTTTTAGTAAAAAGATTGAAATCATCAGAATCCCAGCCAAAGTCCCTGTCTTCTGAGGGACCCTTTGCATTTTAGAGAGGATGATGTGTGTTTGTGCTTTGCTTATTACAGTACCTGGTTCCTTCCACTCATGTTAGCTCATACAGAGAGGCCTCTGTTACATTGATAAAAAGAGAAATAACTATAGACTTTGCTCTTTGCCCAAGAAGATTGGTAATAGTTGTGTCCAGTTATTTTGTGCCTTTGTACCACCCTCTCTTCTTTCCTCTCTCACTACTTACTATAGGTTGATTCATGACAGACATTTAGAAACCCAGAAAAAAAAGAGCTATTATAGATCAAAAAGGGCATATAGTTTAGTAAAGGTCTAGTTTCACCTCACAAACGTATCTAAACAAATGCTACTTTATTTCTCTTAAGAAGTTAGGATCGGGGTCTGTGTGAGGGTGTGGGTAGATGTGAGCTGCCTGCCGGTGGAGCTGTGGACTGTTTGCAGAGCCGGTTAATGCCACTGTGTCTCTGTTACTCAGAAACATGGCAGACGACACTATGTCTAAAGATTTGTGTCGGGAATTTGGTCATTATGGTCCAATAGTAGATGTTTATGTTCCACTTGATTTCTACATTCAACATCCAAGAGGATTTGCATATGTTCAATTTGAGGATGTTAGTGATGCTGAAGATGCTTTCCATAATTTTGACAGAAAATGGATTTGTGGGCATCAAATTGAAATACAGTTCACACAGGGCTATCAGAAGACACCAAATAAAATGAAAGCCAAGGAAGGGAGGAATGAATACAGCTCTTCACAATATGAGTATTATGAATGATATAGACACTCTCGAAGTCAAAGTTATGAATGGAGGAGATCAAGGAGTCCCTCCTTTGATTATAACTATAAGAGATCTTACAGTCTTAGAAATAGTAGACCGACTGGAAGACCACAGCATAACCAAAGTCATTCTGAAAATGATAGACCAAACTGCAGCTAGGATAACCAGTACAGTTCTGCTTACTACACTTCAAGAAAGATCTGAAAGCAGAAAAAGAACCAAAGAAGGGCAATTTGTTCTTTTTTTCTGCCGTGGTCTTCCAATCAGCTACCCACAAGTCAAGTGGCCAAAGGTGGAAGGTGCTGCAGTATGAATACTGTATGAATATTTTCACTCTGGTCTGAAAAGATAAACGATTTATTAAAAACTACATTGTCTATTTGAAGTCACTTCAAGTTTGAAAGTAAGCATTTTAGGACAAATAAAAGGAAATTCAACTTTGTACTTGTGGAAACTCATCCCTAAATATGAATAGGTTTGTATTGACTCGTGGGTAGCTGATCCATGGCGAGTTACTGGAAACTAGAATGTCTGAGTATCACAGAAGACATCCATAGTCTCTAACAGTGCCTCTCCTGGTCTGTCTCAAATTAAATTGGATGATAAATTTGTATGGTCCAATACAAAGTTTGTCCTAGTTATCTCTTAAAAGTCAGTTCCACTTAATGCCATTGCTGGAGAGTCTTGCTTTGTTTATTCCAGTGCCAGTATTTTCTGCTTAACTGTTTTGTTAGCATCTACAATTTATTTACTTGTATACTACATACAGTTTATATCTAACCGCTCCTTCCCAGGCTAATTCCACTTATACTTGATATCCACCTATGAGGGCCCATCTCTTCTCACCTCCTGTGTAGACAGAATGTTCAGCAGATATTTATTGAACTCTTACTGTAGACAAAACATACCGGATATTTGGAGAGGAGAACAGATTCCTTATTTAGTAAAACCTACTGAGCACAATCTAGTGAGTCACTACAGTATGACTTCATTATCTTGAGGTATATTATGATAATATTTTATACCATTCATATTCTAGTGTAATTATAACCCAAGTAGATTATCAAAGAAAAGTAATTTTATGGTTGTCTGCCATTTAAAAGTATCAAGTAGTTGTTGTATCCCATTACTACAAATAACGAAGAAAACCTGTAATAAGCTTATCTGTTGTGCAGTGACAAATATAACTAGAGTAAGATTAAGTTAACTCTTGGCTCTGTCAAGCAAATCTCCAAAATAACAAATATTTAACCTTACATTAAAGCAGACCTTGGGTGCTATAATTAGATTATTTTGAAGCAGACAGCTATTATTCTAATGGATTTAGTATATTCTGTATTGAAGAAAGTGTTTACCAGATAAGAATTTTTAGTGATCTATTTGTACATTTTATAGGGGGTATATTATGTGTATAGTTAATAAAGAACTTTATAGTGTCACAAATATTTGTATTCCGTAGTTCCTTATCAGGCTATGAAGCTTGTTTATCCCACCATTAATTCCATCACATTCGGATTTTTGTTGTATTTTTGCCACATATTTAAAACAATGTCAAAATCTGAAATCTGGAAACAATGTTAAGCCTTTGACCGTTTTTGTAAATGTAGTAGGACTACACATAAATTAATGGGGCCATAAAATAAAGGTTATTTGTTGGGGGGGGGTTGTGTTTTTAAACTTTTGTCAACCTGCCCAAACTCAAAAAAGCAGTAGGCACCAGGTGAGAATTATAAATTTTGGCTTCATTTTTTGTTGCTGTTTTTTATTTTGAATCAAGTTGGAAATGCTTTTAAAGTTTTATTTTTAAGGACAAAATAAAAATTAATAAAACCTGAAAAAAAAGAAGTTAGAGTCATCCAATTCCTTACAGCAGCCATTCTCAATATGTTGGTTGCAACCCCTTTGGGGGGCTCAAATTATCCTTTCACAGGGGTCTTATATCAGATAGCCTGCGAGTCAGATATTTGTTATGATTCATAATGGCAAAACAACCATTACAAAGTAGTACTGCTAGTCTCATTTATGTTTTATGTTCAGGGTTTCAAATATACTTTGTGTTAAAGGATTTTAAGTTACCAAAACTGTAACTTAGTACAGTGGATTATTTTCTGTTATGATATTAACATTATCCAAGGAAATTATATAAAGTGTTGTCAGTTTGATTATTGAAACAAATAGCATGTTTACAAATAAACTGTGATGTTGATCAAAACAAAAGAAAGAATGAAAGAAAGAAAGAAAGAAAGAAAGAAAGAAAGAAAGAAAGAAAGAAAGAAAGAGAAATGTAATGTGATGTTTGATTCCACACATCACTTTGCAAGTTAGAAGACTAAGCTAAATGTCAAATTCCAAAACGCTACTAAGGACTCAAGATGGCAAATAATATCTTCTAACTTATATGTTATGTGCTAGGTCACTGCTTCCTTCACATAAGCCAGGATAGAACTCCTAGATTTTATTTTAAAGAGTAGTAACATATATAGATAAGATTCAACAAATTACCCTTTTTCTTTCACGTAACTCATTCTGTTCTAAGTCAGGCAATTAATGACTTACTTTATATAATAAAATACAGAATATAGAGAATTTTAGAGATTGAATAGGAAGCCTGCCTATTGTTTACTTCACCAGTTTAGTCAGTCAGCATTAAATAAGAATTTGAAGAGGACCCAACAAATAGCTGAAGTATTAAAAATAACTCTACATAACTTACATTATAGTTGAGAAAGTATAGTTTCAATACCTTCCCTTGGAAATTAAGATGCTAGTTGTTGTTCCCAGTGTTTGTGTTACCTGTTGATTCTAAACTAAGTTTGTGTGATGTTTTCCTTCATGAAGTGACTCAAGTGGGTTCCAGAGAGAAAGGGACACAAACATCATCAGAGACTACCCTTCCCCCCTTCAAAGATATCTTAATGCCTGTATTCAGCAGGAGGAAGTTATGAAGAGTTGTCATCACAGTTCCCTGGGCTTAGAGACTGGAGCCTGTATATTTGTCTCAGCAAATTTTCATGTGACTGACAGACTCCATCCAAGGATCACTTGTGGAGCTACTGAATTCTGGACTTGAAAATAAAGAAGTGTAAAACTGTCTACTTTTACTATTCATTCAACACAGCACTGGACGTCCAATGTAGCAATCAAGCAAGAAAAGAAATAAAAGAACATTTATTGGGGGAAAAAGTCAAATTCTCATTATTTTCAGATATCATGATCTCATGCATAAAAAAACTTAATCAGCCACCAATAATGAATCAACAACACACTATTAGAGCTAATTAAGTCGTAAAGTTGTAGAATATCAAACAACACGCAAAATGTTGTATCATAGTTAATCAGAAATAAAAGATGGCTGAAACTTGAAATAAAGAAATTAAGCACATTCACAAAAACTTTAAAATAGCATAACTTGCCTAGAAATAAAACATAAATGAAGTGGAAGAGGGAAAGCAGGAGCAAATATGTTTGCATTTGGGACAGGAGAGAGTGTGGAGGCCCAAATGTAGGTAAAGGAAGCCCACCCCCACCCTCCACCCTTTACCCCTCACCCCCCCCCCACCCCCGTTCAGGTGGCCGATCTGCCAGGATCCTCTGAAAGAGGATTTATAGCTGAAAATAGCTTGCAAATTAAGATGCTACTTGTCGCTCCCGGGGATTGAGCTACCCATTGATTCTACACTAAGTTTGTGTGGTGTTTTCCTTCACGTGCTGACTCAAGTGGGTTCCAGAGAGAAAGGGATTTCCAGCCCGATTTAGCTGGAACACAGACACTACCCTCCCCCCATTCAAAGATGCCTCAATGCCCATATTCAGCAGGAAGAAGAGTTGTTATCCCAGTTCCCTGGGCTTGGGGGCTGGAGCCTGTATATTTATCTCAGCAGATTTTCACCTGTCTGACAGACTCCATCCAGGGATCACCTGTGGAGCTGCTGTACTCTGGGCTTGCTGAAAGCTCATGTTAACCACTTCAGCCAATGTGATTGTTCTCTGTCTTTCATCTGGATCAGCTAATCAGATGATTTTTGATAAACGATCTCTTGCCCAGCCTTTGACTAGCATTGCAACCTTCCTGGGACCCTTTGCATTATCCTAAGGTCAGCAGAAAGCAGATACAGAAGATAGGGTAGAGTGCTGAGTCAAAAGGAACCCAATCTCCAAACATGGTATACTCTGAAAACAACCCCATATCTCTTGTCAGGTTTTGTAACAACTCTTTTATTGATGATTGGACCAAGGAATGTTTTATGTCTGGATATTTTTAATATAACTCATGAACCTTGCACTGTTAGTAATTGTATGGGTCCAGATTCAATGATACTTTCTATGACGGAAATTTGATCATGTATCTAGCATTATACATGGAATGTCTGTTATGGTATTTTAGCCCCCTTCATTTGTTTAGCTTCTAGTTAATATTTCAGAACCTTGGTATTCAGATGGAGGCTTACGTGTGTTGAATGAAGTTTTA
Organism: Apodemus sylvaticus; assembly: GCF_947179515.1. Lineage (NCBI taxonomy): Eukaryota > Metazoa > Chordata > Mammalia > Rodentia > Muridae > Apodemus > Apodemus sylvaticus. The sequence goes on from NC_067490.1 coordinate 53,234,378, forward strand.
AAAAGTTTTGAATAGACCTAATGATTTGTCTAAAAGATGCTAAACCCCTGAAATTCAGTGCTACAAAAGCTGCCTCTGAAAGGTTAGAGCCATGGCTTCCTGGTCTTTGTGTATTCATTTGACCTTTTCAGTACTTGCCTTGGGTGTTCTTTTTTTTTTTATTGTTATTTTTTTTATTCGATATAATTTATTTACATTTCAAATGATTTCCCCTTTTCTAGCCCCCCCCCCACTCCCCGAAAGTCCCGTAAGCCCCCTTCTCTTCCCCTGTCCTCCCTCCCACCCCTTCCCAGTTCCCCGTTCTGGTTTTGCCAAATACTGTTTCACTGAGTCTTTCCAGAACCAGGGACCACTCCTGCTTTCTTCTTGTATCTCCTTTGATGTGTGGATTATGTTTTGGGTATTCCAGTTTTCTAGGTTAATAACCACTTATTAGTGAGTGCATACCATGATTCACCTTTTGAGTCTGGGTTACCTCACTTAGTATGATGTTCTCTAGCTCCATCCATTTGCCTAAGAATTTCATGAATTCATTGTTTCTAATGGCTCAATAGTACTCCATTGTGTAGATATACCACATTTTTTGCATCCACTCTTCTGTTGAGGGATACCTGGGTTCTTTCCAGCATCTGGCAATTATAAATAGGGCTGCTATGAACATAGTAGAGCATGTATCCTTATTACATGGTGGGGAATCCTCTGGGTATATGCCCAGGAGTGGTATAGCAGGATCTTCTGGAAGTGAGGTGCCCAGTTTTCGGAGGAACCGCCAGACTGATTTCCAGAGTGGTTGTACCAATTTGCAACCCCACCAGCAGTGGAGGAGTGTTCCTCTTTCTCCACACCCTCTCCAACACCTGCTGTCTCCTGAATTTTTAATCTTAGCCATTCTGACTGGTGTAAGATGAAATCTTAGGGTTGTTTTGATTTGCATTTCCCTAATGACTAATGAAGTTGAGCATTTTTTAAGATGCTTCTCCGCCATCCGAAGTTCTTCAGGTGAGAATTCTTTGTTTAACTCTGTACCCCATTTTTTAATAGGGTTGTTCGGTTTTCTGGAGTCTAACTTCTTGAGTTCTTTATATATATTGGATATTAGCCCTCTATCTGATGTAGGATTGGTGAAGATCTTTTCCCAATTTGTTGGTTGCCGATCTGTCCTCTTGATGGTGTCCTTTGCCTTACAGAAACTCTGTAACCTTATGAGGTCCCATTTGTGAATTCTTGCTCTTAGAGCATACGCTATTGGTGTTCTGTTCAGAAACTTTCTCCCTGTACCGATGTCCTCAAGGGTCTTCCCCAGTTTCTTTTCTATTAGCTTCAGAGTGTCTGGCTTTATGTGGAGGTCCTTGATCCATTTGGATTTGAGCTTAGTACAAGGAGACAAGGATGGATCAATTCATATTCTTCTGCATGCTGACCTCCAACTCTCAATCCTGAACATCTATGCTCCAAATGCAAGGGCACCCTCTTTCATAAAAGAAACTTTATTAAAACTCAAAGCACACATTGCACCTAACACAATAATTGTGGGTGACTTCAACCCTGCACTTTCCTCAATGGACCGATCAGGAAAACAGAAACTAAACAAGGACACAATGAAACTAATTGAAGCTTTGGACCAATTAGATTTAACTGATATATATAGAACATTCTATCCTAAAACAAAAGAATATACCTTTTTCTCAGCACCTCATGGTACCTTCTCCAAAATCGACCATATAATTGGTCACAAGACAGACCTCAACAAATATAAGAAGATAGAACTAATCCCATGCCTCCTATCTGATCACTATGGAATAAAAGTGGTCTTCAATAGCAACAGAAACAATAGAAAACCCACATACACGTGGAAATTGAACAATACTCTACTCAATGATACCTTGGTCAAGGAAGAAATAAAGAAAGAAATTAAAGACTTTTTAGAACACAATGAAAATGAAAACACAACATACCCAAATCTATGGGACACAATGAAAGCAGTGCTAAGAGGAAAACTCATAGCCCTGAGTGCCTCCAAAAAGAAAATGGAGAGAGCATACATTACCAACTTAATGACACACCTGAAAGCCCTAGAACAAAAAGAAGCTATTTCACCCAGGAGGAGTAGAAGGCAGGAAATCATCAAACTCAGGGCCGAAATCAATCAAGTAGAAACAAAGAGAACCATACAAAAAATCAACAAAACCAGGAGCTGGTTCTTTGAGAAAATCAACAAGATAGATAAACCCTTAGCCAGACTGACCAAAGGGCACAGAGAAAGTATCCAAATTAACAAACTTAAAAATGAAAAGGGAGACATAACAACGGAAACTGAGGAAATCCAAAAAATCATCAGATCCTACTACAAGAGCCTGTACTCAACACAACTGGAGAATCTGGAGGAAATGGACAATTTCCTTGACAGATACCAAATACCAAAATTAAATCAGGACCAACTAGACCATCTGAACAGTCCCATAATGCCTAAAGAAATAGAAGGAGTCATAGAAAGTCTTCCAACCAAAAAAAGCACAGGACCAGATGGTTTCAGTGCAGAATTCTACCAGACCTTCAAAGAAGAGTTAACACCAATACTCTTCAAACTATTCCACAAAATAGAAACAGAAGGAACACTACCCAATTCCTTCTACGAAGCCACAATTACGCTGATACCAAAGCCACACAAAGATCCAACAAAGAAAGAGAACTTCAGACCAATTTCCCTTATGAACATCGATGCCTTGGGTGTTCTAATGGTTATAGGATTATACATGTTGCCACTTATGGTTAAGTGTACACTCCATTCCTTTTTGAACATCCATGCAGATATCCATCATATGCTGCTCAAAACTGTAACCTAATCAGTTACATACCTCATTGCAGAGGCTGGTAGTCAAAGACTGCAAGGTTCTCTTATAGGTTGATCAAGCTAAGAGAGGGCATGAATGCTAGGATTCATGTGAGATACCAAATCTTTTAAATTCAGACTCCATTTTAGAGAACTCAGGTACACAATCTGGCTAGTCTTTCCAAGTTGCCCCCCAAAATCCAAGTCTAGCTCCAATCTCTAGACTTTCCCCAATAAGAATAGCATCTCCAGATTCTCCCAACAAACCTGAACCCCAGGATACAAGCGCACCCCTTGCCTAATGACCACCAATGCAGAGGGAGCAGAAGTTAAGTTTATGATATGACTCCCAGTCAATTATGTTAAAGGCCACAGTATCTTTCTAATTAGAAGCTTGTATGCACACTCCCTGCTTGCTGCTTACTATAAAGTCTTGCCCCATAGACATTTGGGGCTCCTTCACCACCAAAATTGTCCTATGTGATGGTAGTGCATTGGGGGTGGATGTGAGCTAGCTCAAATAGGATAAAGACCGTGCTGTGAGTTAATAAATACACCAATGAAGCCAATTAAAGATACTCACACCTCTGTAAACATAAAGATATCCTGTGTTCATGTACAGGAAGAATTAACATACATAAAAGTTGACACTATCCAAAGTAATTAAGGATTCAGTATACTCCCTATCAAAACACTAATGATGTTATTCACAGAATTGGAACGCAATATCCTAAAATTTGTGTCGAAAAGAATAAAAGGGAGAAAAGGAAACTCACTAATTATAGCAATCTTTACAAAAAGAATGAAGAAGGCATCATACTATACACATAGACACACATACACACACAGATATATATGTATACACATACACACACACACACATATATATATATAAAATATATGACTAAGTCAGGTGGTATAATGCCTCCTTTTTTGCTCCTTTTGGGAAAAATATATTACAAAATTGCAACAAAACATGAAATAGGAAAAACAAACAAACAGGTACATAGACAAATGGAATAGAATAGAGCAACTAGAAGCACATCTATGCTTCTATAGTCAGCTGATTTAGATGAGGATGCTAAGAACACACTGTATGACTATTTTTAAAAATGTGGTTAGAAAATATGTGTTCACACAGAGAACAAAACCGCTCTCCTGTTTCTTACCAGTTATAAAAACAGCTCAAAATGTATTAGCAATGTTTAAAACCTGGAAATCAAAAACTTTAGAGGAAGTGTCAGGACACTAGAAGAGATGAAGTTTTTTATTAACAAGAAACCTGCCCCAAAACAACTGGAAATATACAAAGCTTAATCAAAATAAAAGGCATCTATTTTGGAAATTAATGACTGATAAAGAAACAACTTACAGGTAATGAAAACACTTTTGTAAACTACTCATCTTGTAATGCTGGTAAATATTATCTGGTAATAATAATCACCAAACTTAACTCACAATAATAATAACAATAAAGTCTGGTTGGAAATAGATCAAAGACCTAAGGTGGCATTTCTCAAGGAGAAAACACCAAATAGTCAATGAGAATATGTGGAAATTTATATGAATATTAAGTCGGGTAGTATAAGGCCTCCTTTTTGCTCCTTTTGGAAAAAATACATTACAAAATTGCAACAAAATATGAAATAGGTAAAACAAACAAAACAGACACATAGACAAATGAAATAGAATAGAGCAACTAGAAGCATATCTATACTTTTATATTCAACTGATCAAAGGACATTACTAGTCAAAGGAAACACACAGCAAGACCACAATGAACTAACACCTTGCCTCAGCAAGAGTGGCTATTAATAAAAAGATAAAAACTGGCAAGGATGTAGAAAGGAAACTCTGGCATACAGTTCTTGGGAATATAAATTACTACAATGATTATGGAAACAGACTAAAGACTCTTCCAAATATTAGAAATAGATACATAGAAATAAAAACTACCATATGATTCAGGAATCCTTCTACTGGTTACATACCAAGGAACATGAAATAAACATATCAAATTGATGTTAACATTCTCATACTCATTGTAACACAACTGAAAATATAAAGAAAATCAAAATAACTCAAAGGTCTGTCAGAAAATGTGATACATAGATGAATCCACCCCATATATAGTCACCAAATGCAGACACTATTGCTGATGCCAAGAAGTGCATGCTGACAGGAGCCTGATATAGCTGTCTCCTGAAAGGATCTGCCAGAGCCTGACATATACGGAGGTGGATGCTTGCAGCCAACCATTGAACTGATCATGGGGGTCCCCAAAGGAGGAGTTAGAGAAAGGACCAAAGGAGTTGAAGGGGTTTGCAACCCCATAGGAAGAACAACAATATCAACCAACCAGAGCTCCTAGGGTCTAAACTACCAACCAAGGAGTACACATGGAGGGACCCATGACTCCAGCCACATATATTGCAGAGAATGGCCTTGTCCAGCACAGATAGAAGAGGCCCTTGGTCCTGTGAAGACTCAATGCCCCAGTGTAGGGGAATACAAGGGCAGAGAGGTGGGATCGGGTGGGTAGGGTACACCCTCATTGAAGTAAGAGGAGAGGGGATAGGATAGGGGGTTTCCTAGGGTGGGGATATAGAAAGGGGATAACATTTGAAAAAAATAAAATATCCAAGAAAAAAGAAAGAAAATGTGGTACATACATGAAATAGAATACCATTTAGCCTTCAGAAAGAATGAAGCCATGCCATTTAGGGCAATATAGCTGGAACTGGAGACTGCATTAAGTGAAAAGCCAGACAAAACTTTATCCTGGCATCTCATAGCTGAATATCTACTTCCAAGTTACCAGTTGTCAGACATTATTTTTTAATATTATTTACTACATTTTACAATACGAATACTGACATATTACTATGAAGAATAAGCAAACACACTATGAAAAATAAGGAGGAGGCTTTGCAATATACTAAACATTTAGTCAAAAAAAATGAAGATGAGAATGCAAAACACCAGGAAGAGATGTAATCTGTCCTCACTGAATCTGAGTCCAGTTAAAAATAAGTCTTTAAGAGCATCAAATAAATGGTCAGACCTTAAGAGGGGGAATAAGTACAGACAGACACATATGTTATGTCATTCATATGTGAACACTAAAAAGTTAACCTCCAGGAAATTGAGAATAGAATGATGGTTACCCAAGGATAAGGAAAATAAGTGTTAGCATAGGAAAAAGGTTCAATAGTGAGTACTTATAGTTAATTAGAGGCACAGTGGAGTGTTTACTAATAGCAGGAATTCAAAAAGTTGGAAGAAAAGCTAGTTTTCACCACAAAGAAATGATAATGTTTGAAGTGTTGGGTATGTTAAACCTGAATTACACTATACAAATGGTGATATGTACATGGTAAACAGTGGCAAAGGCATATGCACTTATGTTTTGTGTACCAGCTTTCCTTATGTATTGAGGTGTCCTCATACCTTATAGAATCCCCCTAAATGATGCAGTAGGCAATGCATCTAAAGATATCAATTTTCAGGTAAGAAGGGTTTTTTTTTCCTTTTTTAATCATCCTGAAAATGTTCGCTGAGCTACTGTTTTCATAAGAACATAATCTGAATCACTATCTTGTCGCTTTTGATCACCTTAGCAATGTCTTCTAGAAATTGAGATTCTAAGATATTCTATGTGACTGTAGGAAGTCTTTTTAGAAACATTCCCAGCCAGGCAGTGGTGCCACATGCCTGTAATCCCAGCACTCTGGGAGGCAGAGGCAGGTGGATTTCTGAGTTCAAGGCCAGCCTGGTCTACAGAGTAAGTTCCAGGACAGCCAGGGCTATACAGAGAAACCCTGTCTCGAAAAAACCAAAAATCCAAAAAAAGAAAAAAAAAACATTCCCAGCAAAAGAAAAAAAATCAGCATGTATATATATATATATATATATATATATATATATATATATATATATATATATATATATATTGAAAACATCAAAGATACTCACTTTAGATTTTACATCATTTCAAACAAGAAATGGCTAACTGCTTTCCCTGTCTCCCCTCCCTGCAAATGTTCATGAAACTGTATTTGATGACTTGTCCAATCAATTGTCGGTTTCTTAACCTTTAGTCTTGAAGACCAATGCGGGTTTTCGCTTAGAAAGACCAAATTCCTCAGCATGGACCAGCTTCCAGTTATGTGTTCTGTTTCACAAAGAATGAATTCAAAGCTGCCTCTGCAAGGTACAGATTCAGAAAAACTTAATTGAATGCCAAGCACAGTGAGACCCCAGAGAAGTTCCTCCTTCAGCTGAATGACCTTCAGTGACTCCAGCCACCTGAGGCCAGACCTGAAACAGCATATGATTCTATTTGTGCCTAGCTACTGAGAATAGTTCACTGGAACCTTCAGTTTTTATCTAACCTGGAAAGTAATCACCACTGTCCATGGTGTACAATGACACCAAAAGCAGTATTTAGTTTCTCCTGCTGAGTTCAAAATGTCTGAAGTTAAAAAGAAAGGAAAGATGTGCAGAAATAACTGCAAGACATGAAGTGGGAGGTTATTTTTAAACTAATTATGGGATGAAAAAAAGAAGACAATGCCATTTCTAAATGCTGGAAGCGAGAATAAATTAAAAAAAGGTTAACTAACATCTACTAGATATAACCATAAATACAGCAGAGAAAAATAAATCAGTGAAATGAAGCATATCAGAGAATGTGCCAACCAAGAAAGGAGCAGAGGCTTGGCTGACATTTCTATCTAGTGTGTGAGCCTCCCTAAATCCCTTTTCCTGTGTGTTTTCATCTAACAGTTTCCTCAGAGGACCAATTCTACAACATGCTGTAAAAGCAAGAAAGGAGAAAAGAGTAAATGGCCAGAGCTAGTGATAATAAGGTCATAGGCACAAGAAGCATTTGGAGATAGTATATTCTTACAGAACAGAACTCATTTCTAAAGGTATAATCCATCATTTTCATCATCCTATTGGAACATAGGAAATGTTGAAACCTGAGTATTGGCTATTGATCTTTCAGCAGAAATATCTGTTCTTTACCCTTAGTTCCTGAAAAAAAAATAGCTTAATTAAGAAGGAAACAAAAATAAGAATATGCTGTCATTGGTGACAGAAATCATGCCTTATTTGAGCATAGCTATGATTGCAAAACAAATATAAGTCCTCCTCTAAATACAAAGTCAAGGTGATGGTGTCTTTCTTGTGTTTTGACATCACAGTGGTCTGCATTCATGGTCTCTGGCTTTGCCCGAAATTCTCACATCTATCTTCAGACATCATTTCATATGTGAGAACATAGACTTTATTGATGAATTTAGTAGCCACAGAATCCATATGTCTAGGTCTTAAATCCTGTCCTTATAGTAAGACCTTATTTTTATGTAGATCTAATGTATATATAACTATTTAATGTGAAGACTGCTAGAGTTTGAAAAGCCCTTCATCCAGTATGATTGAGACCCTTGGCAAAGGTATACTTCAATACTGCCAGCCATGTTTATATATATACATTTATATACATTTATAAACATTTTATGTAATTTTATATAAACATATATGTTTATATACACATATTTATATGTATGTATATATACACGGGTGGCAATAGAGCTATATATCTATATCTATATCCATATATCTATATATCCAATATATATCTATATATCCAATATCTATATATCTATATATCTAATATATATATATATAGATAGATAGATAGATAGATAGATAGATAGATAGATAGATAGATAGATATAGATATAGATATGAAAAGGTATTGCAAGCCTAGTTCAGAAAGCAGCCTAGATCTTTTTTTTTTTTTTTTTGGAGTTAAATTTTTTTTTATTCGATATAATTTATTTACATTTCAAATGATTTCCCCTTTTCTAGCCCCCCCACTCCCCGAAAGTCCCGTAAGCCCCCTTCTCTTACCCTGTCCTCCCACCCACCCCTTCCCACTTCCCAGTTCTGGTTTTGCTGAATACTGTTTCACTGAGTCTTTCCAGAACCAGGGGCCACTCCTCCTTTCTTCTTGTACCTCATTTGATGTGTGGATTATGTTTTGGGTATTCCAGTTTTCTAGGTTAATATCCACTTATTAGTGAGTGCATACCATGATTCACCTTTTGAGTCTGGGTTACCTCACTTAGAATGATATTCTCTAGCTCCATCCATTTGCCTAAGAATTTCATGAATTCATTGTTTCTAATGGCTGAATAGTACTCCATTGTGTAGGTATACCACATTTTTTGCATCCACTCTTCTGTTGAGGGATACCTAGGTTCTTTCCAGCATCTGGCAATTATAAATAGGGCTGATATGAACATAGTAGAGCATGTATCCTTATTACATGGTGGGGAGTCTTCTGGGTATATGCCCAGGAGTGGTATAGCAGGATCTTCTGGAAGTGAGGTGTCCAGTTTTCGGAGGAACCGCCAGACTGATTTCCAGAGTGGTTGTACCAATTTGCAACCCCACCAGCAATGGAGGAGTGTTCCTCTTTCTCCACACCCTCTCCAACACCTGCTGTCTCCTGAATTTTTAATCTTAGCCATTCTGACTGGTGTAAGATGAAATTTTAGAGTTGTTTTGATTTGCATTTCCCTAATGACTAATGAAGTTGAGCATTTTTTAAGATGCTTCTCAGCCATCCGAAGTTCTTCAGGTGAGAATTCTTTGTTTAACTCTGTACCCCATTTTTTAATAGGGTTGTTTGATTTTCTGGAGTCTAACTTCTTGAGTTCTTTATATATATTGGATATTAGCCCTCTATCTGATGTAGGATTGGTGAAGATCTTTTCCCAATTTGTTGGTTGCCGATTTGTCCTCTTGATGGTGTCCTTTGCCTTACAGAAACTTTGTAAATTTATGAGGTCCCATTTGTCAATTCTTGCTCTTAGAGCATACGCTATTGGTGTTCTGTTCAGAAACTTCTCCCTGTACCGATGTCCTCAAGGGTCTTCCCCAGTTCCTTTTCTATTAGCTTCAGAGTGTCTGGCTTTATGTGGAGGTCCTTGATCCATTTGGAGTTGAGCTTAGTACAAGGAGACAAGGATGGATCAATTGGCATTCTTCTGCATGCTGACCTCCAGTTGAACCAGCACCATTTGTTGAAAAGGCTATCTTTTTTCCATTGGATGTTTTCAGCCTCTTTGTCGAGGATCAAGTGGCCATAGGTGTGTGTGTTCATTTCTGGATCTTCAATCCTGTTCCATTGATCCTCCTGCCTGTCACTGTACCAATACATGCAGTTTTTAACACTATTGCTCTGTAGTATTGCTTGAGGTCAGGGATACTGATTCCCCCAGATTTTCTTTTGTTGCTGAGAATAGTTTTAGCTATCCTGGGTTTTTTGTTGTTCCAGATGAATTTGATAATTGCTCTTTCTAACTCTGTGAAGAATTGAGTTGGGATTTTGATGGGTATTGCATTGAATCTGTATAGTGCTTTAGGCAAAATGGCCATTTTAACTATATTGATTCTACCTATCCATGAGCATGGGAGGTTTTCCCATTTTGTGAGGTCTTCTTCCATTTCCTTCTTCAGAGTCTTGAAGTTCTTGTCATACAGATCTTTCACATGTTTGGTAAGAGTCACCCCAAGATACTTTATACTGTTTGTGGCTATTGTGAAGGGGGTCATTTCCCTAATTTCTTTCTCAGCCTGCTTATCCTTTGAGTATAGGAAGGCCACTGATTTGCTTGAGTTGATTTTATAACCTGCCACTTTGCTGAAGTTGTTTATCAGCTGTAGGAGCTCTCTAGTGGAGTTCTTTGGGTCACTTAGGTAGACGATCATGTCGTCTGCAAATAATGATAGTTTGACTTCTTCCTTTCCAATTTGTATCCCTTTGACCTCCTTATGTTGTCGAATTGCCCGAGCTAGTACCTCAAGTACAATATTTAAAAGATAAGGAGAAAGGGGGCAGCCTTATCTGGTCCCTGATTTCAGTGGGATTGCTTCAAGTTTCTCTCCATTTAGTTTGATGCTGGCTACCGGTTTGCTGTATATTGCTTTTACTATGTTTAGGTATGGGCCTTGAATTCCTGTTCTCTCCAAGACTTTAAGCATGAAGGGATGCTGAATTTTGTCAAATGCTTTTTCAACATCCAATGGAATGACCATGTGGTTTTGTTCTTTGAGTTTGTTTATGTAGTGGATTGCATTGATGGATTTCCGTATATTGAACCAACCCTGCATTCCCGGGATAAAGCCTACTTGATCATGGTGGATGATCGTTTTGATGTGTTCTTGGATTCGGTTGGCAAGAATTTTATTGAGTATTTTTGCATCGATGTTCATAAGGGAAATTGGTCTGAAGTTCTCTTTCTTTGTTGGATCTTTTTGTGGCTTTGGTATCAGCGTAATTGTGGCTTCGTAGAAGGAATTGGGTAGTGTTCCTTCTGTTTCTATTTTGTGGAATAGTTTGAAGAGTATTGGTGTTAACTCTTCTTTGAAGGTCTGGTAGAATTCTGCACTGAAACCATCTGGTCCTGTGCTTTTTTTGGTTGGAAGACTTTCTATGACCCTTCTATTTCTTTAGGCATTATGGGACTGTTTAGATGGTCTATTTGGTCCTGATTTAATTTTGGTATTTGGTATCTGTCAAGGAAATTGTCCATTTCCTCCAGATTCTCCAGTTGTGTTGAGTACAGGCTCTTGTAGTAGGATCTGATGATTTTTTGGATTTCCTCAGTTTCCGTTGTTATATCTCCCTTTTCAGTTCTAAGTTTGTTAATTTGGATACTTTCTCTGTGCCCTTTGGTCAGTCTGGCTAAGGGTTTATCTATCTTGTTGATTTTCTCAAAGAACCAGCTCCTGGTTTTGTTGATTTTTTGTATGGTTCTCTTTGTTTCTACTTGATTGATTTCGGCCCTGAGTTTGATGATTTCCTGCCTTCTATTCCTCCTGGGTGAAATAGCTTCTTTTTGTTCCAGGACTTTCAGGTGTGTCATTAAGCTGGTAATGTATGCTCTCTCCATTTTCTTTTTGGAGGCACTCAGGGCTATGAGTTTTCCTCTTAGCACTGCTTTCATTGTGTCCCATAGATTTGGGTATGTTGTGTTTTCATTTTCATTGTGTTCTAAAAAGTCTTTAATTTCTTTCTTTATTTCTTCCTTGACCAAGGTATCATTGAGTAGAATATTGTTCAGTTTCCATGTGTATGTGGGTTTTCTGTTGTTTTTGTTGCTATTGAAGACCACTTTTACTCCATAGTGATCTGATAGGAGGCATGGGATTAGTTCTATCGTCTTATATTTGTTGAGTTCTGTCTTGTGACCAATTACATGGTCGATTTTGGAGAAGGTACCATGAAGTGCTGAGAAAAAGGTATATTCTTTTGTTTTAGGATAGAATGCTCTACTTATATCTGTTAAATCTAATTGGTCCAAAGCTTCAATTAGTTTCATTGTGTCCTTGTTTAGTTTCTGTTTTCCTGATCGGTCCATTGAGGAAAGTGCAGTGTTGAAGTCACCCACAATTATTGTGTTAGGTGCAATGTGCTTTGAGTTTTAATAAAGTTTCTTTTACGAAAGAGGGTGCCCTTGCATTTGGAGCATAGATGTTCAGGATTGAGAGTTCTTCTTGTTGTATTTTTCCTTTGACCAGCAAGAAGTGTCCCTCAGAATCTCTTTTGATGACTTTGGGTTGAAAGTCAATTTTATCTGATATTAAAATGGCTACTCCAGCTTGTTTCTTGAGACCATTTGCTTGTAAAATTGTCTTCCAGCCTTTTACTCTAAGGTAGTGTTTGTCTTTGACCCTGAGGTGTGTTTCCTGTAAGCAGCAAAATGTAGGGTCCTGTTTACTTATCCAGTCAGTTAGTCTGTGTATTTTTATTGGGGCATTAAGTCCATTGATGTTAAGAGATATTAAGGAATAGTGATTATTACTTCCTATCATTTTTGACGTTATTTTTTTAAATTTGATTGCTTAACTTCTTTTGGCTTTGATGAAAGGATACTATCTTGCTTTTTCCAGGGTGAAGTTTCCCTCCTTGTATTGGTGTTTTCCTCCTATTATCCTTTGTAGGGCTGGGTTTGTAGATAGATATTGGGTAAACTTGGTTTTGTCATGAAATATCTTAGTTTCTCCATCTACGGTGATTGAGAGTTTTGCTGGATATAGTAGTTTTGGTTGGCATTTCTGTTCTCTTAGAGTCTGCATGAGATCTGCCCAGGACCTTCTAGCCTTCATAGTCTCAGATGAAAAGTCTGCTGTGATTCTGATAGGTCTTCCTTTATATGTTACTTGGCCTTTTTCTCTTACTGCCTTTAATATTCTTTCTTTGTTTAGAACATTTGGTGTTTTGATTATTATGTGATGGGAAGTATTTCTGTTCTGGTCCAGTCTGTTTGGAGTTCTGTATGTTCTTGTATGTTCATGGGCATCTCTCTCTTTAGGTTAGGGAAGTTTTCTTCCATAATTTTATTGAAGATATTTGCTGGCCCTTTAAGTTGTAAATCTTCACTCTCATCTATGCCTATAATCCTTAGGTTTGGTCTTCTCATTGTGTCCTGGATTTCCTGGATATTTTGGGTTACAAGCTTTTTGCATTTTGCATTTTCTTTAACTGTTGAGTCCATGGTTTCTATGGAATCTTCAGCATCTGAGATTCTTTCTTCTATCTCTTGTATTCTGTTGTTGATATTTGCATCTCTGTCCCCTGATTTCTTCCCAAGTCTTTCTATCTCCAAAGTTGTCTCTCTTTGAGTTTTCTTAGTTGTTTCTACTTCTGATTTTAGATCCTGGATGGTTTTGCTTAGCTCCTTCACTTGCTTGTTTGTGCTTTCCTGTAATTCTTTAAGAGATTTTTGTGTTTCCTATTTCATGACCTCAGCCTGTTGACCAAAGTTCTCCTGTATTTCTTTAAGTGTTTTTTGCATTTCCTCATTGTTGGCTTTTGTATTCTCCTGGATTTCTTTCAATGATTTTTGTGTTTCCCTTGCAAGGGCTTCTAACTTTTGATCCATTTTCTCCTGAATTTCTTTAAGTATGTCCTTCATGTGTTCCTGTACCTGCATCATGACCAGTGATTTTAAATCCAAATCTTGTTTTACTGGTGTGATGGGGTATCCAGGACATGTTGGTAGAGGAGAATTGGGTTCAGATGTTGCCATATTGCCTTGATTTCTGTTAGTGACGTTCCTGCGTTTGCCTTTTGCCATCTAGTTCTCACTGGTGTTAGTTTGTCTTGTCAGTGCTGGACTCACCAGTGCAAGCTGCCCCTTCCCAGTTGGCCTCTGGTGCACAGCTTACCTCCTACACTGCCTGTAGACAGGGTGCTGCTGCCCAGGCTGTTCAGATCCCGAAGCAGGCACCCGAAGGCTCCCGCTGGGGCCCGCTGGATTCACTGGGGCACACTGACTTCTCCCAGCTGGCCGCCCGGAAGCCCCTCTAGCCTCTTGCAGGACCTGGAGATGTGGTGCCACAGCCCAGGCTGATCTGGATCCGGAAGCGGAGAGAGTTGAGCTCAGGGCTCCCGCCTGAGGCCTTGCCCCAGATTCTGACTGTGGACCAGATGGAGCCCGTGTGCACCCCCAGGGAGCGCTAATGGTGTATGCTGCCGGGACCTCCCCTGTGTTCTGCTCACTCCGCTGGGCAGCCGATTTCCCCAACCGTGCTGGCGCACACTAGGTTAGCCTGGCCGCCCAGGCCCTGAGTACAGGCAAAAGCCTGGGAGGCCAAGGTCTGAGCAAAGTTCCCCTAGGACTATGACTGTTAATTGGGTCTGCCAGGTGACCAGTATGGCCGGTGTGCGTGCTCGCGCTCCCTGAAAGCGCTGGGAGAGTCTGATGGGCTAACAACCTCCTGGGTGGGTTGACACACAGATGGCCCACCAAGCCGCCCAGTTCTTGGGGTCAGTCCTGGGCCTTTTGGGGCCTAGACCCCCGCTTTGTTAGCCTCAGGCTGTGCCTATTACGGCTCTGCCCACCAGAGCTCTCTGTCGTCCTGTAGGCAAAATGGCGGCGCACGCACAGGCCAGGGCAAAAAACCTCCTGGCTGGGTTGGCACCCCGATGGCCCCCCGAAACAGCCCAGGGCCTGGGTGCAGGCCAACGCCCATCGGGCTCAGACCCCCGCGGTGTTGGCCTCGGATTATGTTTGTGTACCTCAGTCTGTCTCTGGAGTCCGAAACCAAGATGGAGGTGAGCCTCTCCTGACTGGAGGTAGGCCGACGGGTTTTTTTTATCTTTATAACTTCTAGGATTTGGGGATTTGAGGATTTCATAAATGTGGTATGCATTTATTTGTTAGATATAAAGCAGTTTTTTATAATTTGCAGATATAAAATTAGTTTGAAATGTAGCTTATATTTTGATGACAACCAAAAATACCAATGATCAATCTCTAGTTGTGATTTAAACATATTTGGGGCATATAAGGAAATATGTGTGAACATTCATATATACCACAAATCAGAGAACAAAAAAACATTCAAAAAATTCATTAATCATTAAATAAAACTAAATTTTTAATGATAATGATGGCCTTATAGTTAGTAATTTGAATTCAACTATTTGTCAATGAACAGTTTTGTATAAAAGAAAGGTAAAATTTAATGTAGAGTACTTAAGGCTAATAATATATTAGAAAAACACAAAAGCACATGAAGACAATATACAAAGCAAATGAAAAACTGAACAAACAAAGCCACATGCACTGGAAAGAGAACCCTCCAACAGTAGCACTTGGAAACATGGTGGAAGATGGAAAATTAAAATACTACTACATGCCAGAAAAGCAACAAGAAAAATGTTAATGTACACATGAAGTAGTTTTATTGATATACAAGGTGTCAGAATCTCTTAAAATGGAAAGAGGATGCAAGCTGAAACATATCTTAAGTACTTTCTGATTGTCGATTTTATGAATAATATCAAGAAATACAACAGAGAGGAATGCATGAGGCAAAATGAACAATACAAAGATTAGTGTGACAAGCTGAGCTTACACATAAAGAAGTGAGAGATGATGCAAGATGAAATTTTTGCAAAATTTTTCAAGAATAATCAGTGTACTCACCCAAAAAGAAAGGAAGGAAGGAAGGAGGGAATAAGGAAAGAAGGATGGATGGATGGAAGGAAGGAAGAAAGGAAGCAATGTTTCTAAGATTGAATCAATAAAAGAAAAAGAAAGAAAAGAAAAAATGTGAATCTTTTGCCAGGAAAGATAGGCAGAGAGGCTTAGCACTACTATCTCAAAATAAATAAAAAAAAAATTAAAAATCCTAACTTTTGATTGGGACCATAGTTCAGCGGTAGTGAGTTGGCCTATATGTAAAGCTATGACAGCTCATAACATCAGCGACTAAAACACTAACTTGAAATTGCACAGAAAAAGCCTAACAGAATCTAAGAATTAGTCCAAAATGTCACCACAGGCCGAGTTTTCATCATGAGCATTTCAATATATTGAGTTTCTTTTATGGTCTTTAAAAGCAAAATACTCAAGGAAGGTCACTTATCCACAGCACAATTATTTAAAACATTATGACAATAAATGACACAAAGAGAAAAAGTAACACTTATCAATGTCTTTTATACTCCTCATCATCTCATTTAACTTTCTCTCGACTTTTAAGTCAATATTGTTATTCATATTTTTTAAAAAAATAAAAAAACTATGGAGGAATTTTATAATCAATTCTGTAATATGACTGCAAGTCAGAAAAGGGGCCTGAAAGGCCCATGTATTCTGCTCCTCTACTATAACAGAATATATGATGGCGATATTAGAATTATTACAACATTATTTCTAGAAATCTAGCCTAGAAATTATAAAATCCATAAGATTTTAATGTATATTTAAATTTTTAAGATAGTATGCTGCTATATGAAGGTAAGGGAGAAAATAGACTGCTTAAAATATAGAATTAGGAAATATGATGCTCTTGAGAGTGGTCACTACTTAGAGTATGAAAAAAGCTCAATAGTCTACTCAATATTTTTTATATGTACTAGTGTTTTGTTTTCATGTATGTATATTTACCATATACAAGCCTGATTTCTGAGATCAGAAGAAGGCATTAGATCATCAAGAACTAGCTTATAGACAATTATAGTGAGTCATCATGTGGGTGATGGAAACTGATCCTGGGCCTTCTGCAGAAACAAGTACTCTTAATTGCTGAGCCATCAAAGTCCCATTTGAAAAGAGTAAGAGAAAGCAATATTGCTCAGTGGGTAAACATGTTTATCTTTAAGTTTGTACCAGTTTAATTCCTAGAACCCAAATGGTGGAAAGCTAAAACCTTCTCCCAAAGTTTTTGTCTTACCTTTACACACACACACACACACACACACACACACACACACACAAATAAATGAATAAATGCAAGAATGCATGAATAAGAAATAAATAAATAAGTTTATCAGCATGAAAAATATTAATCCTTAATATTTGCCATAAACCATTTAAGTGGATGAACATTTTAGTGTCTTAAAAATTATTCCAAGGTCCTACAACAACGAGACAAGAAATAACTATGCCTTTATACAGCTACAGTATAATACAAACACAATGGCTTTCCTCCTGCACTGTGAACACCCTGCTATGGACACTGCTGAACAGATAACAAAGCCCTGAATCTTCTAGTTGGAATCATATTGGGTAGTTGACACCAGCAGTCTGACTCCAGAACTCTTAATCTGAGCTATTGTACTACACTGAGAGAGTTGGGCTTTAACATGTAACTGAGAAAGAGACACACATTCATTCCATAAGAATATTCAGGTTGTGGCAAGTGAGGTGGCTCAGCAGTACACAACACTTGCTACTTTTGCAAAAGATCTGGGTTTGTTTTCTAGGTCCAAACAGTAGCTCACAACCAGAGGCAACAACAGTTCCAGAGTTTCCAATGCCCTTTCTGCCTCTGCAGGTACTGGGCATGCTTTTGGTCCACACAGATACATGCAAACAAATTAAATTTAAAATTATTTTTTTTTTTGTAAAAAAGTAATTTCTAAGTCAGAGTTAATATTTTAAATAGAAATGTGTCCTAGAATAAAATTTAGAGTAAAGCCATTAGGACAAATGCAAGGTATGTCCCAAGCCATTTCTAGACTTAATTATTTAGTATTTCTAGTAATTCTTTTACTAGACTCATTTTCATACTAAACTAAATTTAGTCTTGATACTTGTGACTAGAAATCTCAACAAATAAAAACTGGACTACTGTATTGTGTTGGAGTATGGAGTGTAAGGTTCAGAAGATTATGAGTCAGGAACTATCAGTGATGTTTTTTCCAATGGCATCAAACAAGTTAACAGCACACATGAATGCCTTAATGTTTACTTCAGGGACACATATCCAGAGGCTTTCTCTGAGAAAAATGATGCTTATAACTTTCTTCAAAAGCTTGTGATATCTCTCAGTTTCACATTGAATAAAAGCCTTTCTAAATGCCTATCAACCTCCGCATTTTACAACACCCATTTAACTTGCTAACCCTTTCCCCTGACTCTTACTTGTTCAGTTCAATGAACAAGGTGCAATGATCTCCCTTTTTGGTGTCTGAACTTGCTGAGTGCACCTTACCTTAATGCTTGTGGATTTTGCATTCACTGATGCCTCTGTCTAGTTCACTGTGTTTCTGATAATTGTATTGTTATTCCATAAACTTCAAGTATTTACCTGACCCATAAATCGTATCCTAGTCGTCTTGTTTCATTCTGCAATGACCTCCTCTCCATCTGGCACTCTTGACTGCTTTTGAAATTTTCTGCTGTGTATTTTTTTTAAAGTAACTACTAGTTTGATGACTATTTAAAATATTTGACAATTTTATATCTATATGCAATGTATTGTAAGCATACTGTTATCTTCCCTTATCTCCCTCCCTTTCCTGGAAGCCATTCTCTTCTTTCTAACTAGTCTTCCTCCTACTTTCATGTCTTATTATTTTTTGACATAGCCTTAGCTGCTTGCAAGCTCATGAGTATATCACTGATGTTTTATCCAGAAGATAACATTTTATAGGATTCCTACTTATGCCCCAACACTTTAAAACTTTTTTATTGTCACTTCCATCACATATGTATGTATGTATGTATGTATTTATTGAGGAATATTTTTATTGAATACATTCTTCATTTACATTTTAAATGTTATTCCCTTTCCCGGTTTCACCCCACCTAGAAAACCCTAAACCTGTCGTCCCTCCCCCTGCCTCCATGAAGATGCCCTTCCACCCATCCCAACCCCACATGCCACCTCCCTTGCTTTCCCCACACTGGGGCATCTATTGAGCCTTCATAGGACTGAGGCTCTCTCCTCCCACTGCTGCCAGTCAAGGCATTCCTCTGCCACAAATGTGGTTGAAACCATGCGTACCCCTTGGTTGATGGCTTAGTCCCTGGGAGCCCTAGGGGGACTTGTTGACAGACATCATTCTTTTTCCTCTTTGTCTGTAAGGCTGTGGCAGGGCCCTTCAGGAGACAGCTGTATCAGGATCCTTTCAGCAAGCATTTTTTGGCATCTACAATAGTGTCTGGGTTTGGTGACTATTTATAGGATGAATCCCCAAGTAGAACAGTCTCTGGATGGCCTTTCCTTCAGTCTCTGCCCCACACTTTGTCTCCATAATTACTCCTGTGAGTATTTGACTCCCTTTCTCAAGAAAACTGAAGCACCCACACTTTGGTCATCCTTCATCTTGGGCTTCATGTGGTCTGTGAATTGTATGTTGTTTATTCTGAGCCTTTGGGATAATATCCACTCATCAGTGAGTGCATACCATGTGCAGTTCCTTGGTTCCCTTGTGATTGGGTTACCTCACTCAGGATGACACTTTCTAGTTACATCCATTTGTCTAAGAATTTCATGAATTCATTGGTTTTTAATAGCAGAGTAGTACCCATTGTGCAAATATATCCCATTTTCTGTATCGATTCCTCTATTGAAGGACATCTGGGATCTTTCCAGCTTCTTGCTATTATAAATAAAGCTGCTATGAATATAGTGTAGTGTTTGTTCTTATTACATGTTGCAGCATCTTCTGGGTATTTGCCCAGTAGTGCTATAGCAGGGTACTCCAGTAGTATCATGTCCAGTTTTCTGAGGACCACCAGACTGATTTCCAGAATGGTTGTACCAAGTTGAAACCCCACCAGCAGTGGAGCAGTGTTCCTCTTTCTCCATATGTCACCAGCATCTGATGTCACTTGAGTTTTTCATGTTAGCCATTCTGACAGGTGTGAGGTAGAATCTCAGGGTTGTTTTGATTTTCATATCCCTGATAAATAAGGATGCTGAACATTTTTGGATGTTTCACAGTCATTTAAGTTGCCTCAGTAGATAATTCTTTGTTTAGCTCTCTAGCCCATTTTTTAAAATATGGTTATTTGACTCTCTAGAGTCTAACTTCTTAAGTTCTTTGTATATGCTGGATATTAGCCCTCTATAGGATGTAGAATTGGTAAAGATCTTTTCCCAATTTGTTGGTTGGCATTTTGTCCTATTGACAGCATCCGTTGCCTTACAGAAGCTTTGCAGTTTAATGAGGTCCACTTGTCAATTTTTTTTCTTAGAGCATAAGCCATTGGTATTCTATTCAGGAAATTTTCCCCTGTGTCCATGTGTTCAAGGCTCTTAACCAGTTTCTCCTATATAAGCTTCAGTGTATGTGGTTTTATGTGGAGGACCTTAATTCACTGGGACTTGAGATTTGTACAAGGAGATAAGAATGGGTCAGTTTGTGTTTTTCTACATGTTGACCTGCAGTTGATCCAGCACCATTTGTTAAAATGCTGTCTTTTTTCCACTGAATGTTTCAGTTCTATTCCATTGATTGTCCTGCTTGTCTCTGTACGAATACCATACAGTTTTTATCACTATTGCTCTGTAGTAGAACTTGAGGTCAGGAATGGTGATTCTCCCAGAAGATCTTTTGTTGCAGAGAATAGTTTTAGCTATCCTGTTTTGTTTTGTTTTTTTGTAATTCCTAATGAATTTGCAGTTTGCTCTTTCTAGCTCTATAAAGAATTGATTTGGAATTTTGATGGGGATTGCATTGAATTTATAGATTGCTTTCAGCAAGATGGCCATTTTTACTATGTTAATCCTGCTAATCCATGAGCATGGGAGATCTTTCCATCTTCTGAGATCCTCGATTTTATTCTCCAAAGGCTTGAAGTTCTTGTCATACAGATCTTTCACTTCCTTGGTTAGAGTCACATCAAAATACATTATATATTTTGTGGCTTTTGTGAAGGGTGTCATTTCCCTAATTTCTTTCTCAGCATGTTTATCCTTTGAATAGAGGAAAGCTACTGATTTGTTTAAGTTGATTTTATATCCAGCCACTTTCCTGAAATTGTTTATGAGCTTTATGATTTCTCTGGTGGAATTTTTGGGGTCACATAAGTGTACAATCATATCATCTGCAAATAGTGATATTTTGAAATCGTCCTTTCCAATTTATATACTTTTGACCTCCTTTTGTTGTCTAATTGCTTTGACTAGAAGTTCAAGTACAATATTGAATAGATAGGGAGAAAGTGGGCAGGCAGCATTGTGTGGTTCCCGATTTTAGTGGGATTGCTTCATACTTCTCTCCATTTAGTTTGATGTTAGCTACTGGTTTGCTGTATATTACTTTTGCTATGTTTAGGTATGGACCTTGGCTTCTTGATCTTTTCAAGGCTTTTAATATGAAGGAATGCTGAACTTTGTCAAATGCTTTTTCAGCATCTAATGAAATGAACATGTGGTATTCTTCTTTAAGTTTGTTTATGTAGTGGATTACAACAATGGACTTTTGTATATTGACCCATCCTTGAATCCCTGTGATGAACCTTATATAATCATGGTGAATGATCATTTTGATGTATTCTTGGATTCGGTTGGCAAGTATTTTATTGAGTATTTTTGTATTTTTTGCATCAATGTTCATAAAGGAAATTGGTCTGAAGTTCTCTTTCTTTGTTTTGTCTTTGGTTTAGGTATACAGGTAATTGTGGCTTCATAAAATGAATAGGGTAGTGTTCCTTGAATTTCTATTTTGTGGAATAGTTTGAATAGTATTGGTATTAGGCATTCTTTGAAGATCTGATAGAATTCTACACAGAACACATCTGGTCCTGGGCTTTTGTTGGTTGGAAGACAATTAATGACTGCTTCTATTACTTCAGGGGTTATGGGACTATTTAGATGGTTTATCTGATCCTGTTTTAATATTGGTACCTCATATGTGTCTAGAAAGTTGTCCATTTCTTCCAGATTTTCCAATTTTGTTGAGTATAAGCCCTTGTAGAATCTGATGATTTTTTGAATTTCTATAGTATCTTTTGTTATGTCTCCCTTTTCATTTCTGATTTTATTAATTTGGGCAGTGCCTTTGTGGCCTCTGGTTAGTCTGTCAAAGGGTTTATATATCTTGATAATTTTCTTAAAGAGCCAGCTACTGGTTTTGTTGATTCTTTGTATAGTTCTTTTTGTTTCTATTTCATTGATTTCAGCCCTGAGTTTGATTCTTTCCTGCTGTTTACTCCTCTTGGGTGTATTTGCTTCTTTTTGTTTTAGAGCTTTCAGGTGTGCTGTCAAGCTGCTAGTGTATGCTCTCTCCATTTTCTTTGTGGATGCACTTAGAGCTATGAGTTATCCTCTTAGCACTGCTTTCATTGTGTCCCATAAGTTTTGACATGATGCATCTTCATTTTTATTAAATTCTAAAAAGTCTTTAAATTCTTTATTTTTTTCTAGACCAAGTAGTAGAGCATTGTTCAACTTCAGTGTGTGTGTGTGTGTGTGTGTGTGTGTGTGTGTGTGTTTATGTGTTTTTGTATTTTCTGTTGTTTTGGCTGGAACTTAAGACTAGCCTTACACCTTGGTGATCTGATAGAGTGAATGGAATTATTTCAATATTCCTGTATCTGTTGAGGCCTATTTTGTGACCAATTATAGGTTCAATTTTGGAGAAGGTACCATGAGGTGCTGAGAAGAAGGTATATATATTCTTTTGCTTTAGGATGAAATGTTCTATAAATATCTGTTAAATCCATTTGGTTCATAACTTCTGTTAGTTTCACTATGTCTCTGTTTAGTTTCTGTTTCCATGATTTGTCCATGGCTGAGAGTGGGGTGTTAAAGTCTCCCACTATTGTGTGGGGTGTAATGTGTGCTTTGAGCTTTAGTAAAGTTTCTAATGTGGGTACCCTTGCATTTGGAGCATAGATGTTCAGAATTGAGAGTTCATCTTGGTAGACTTTTCCTTTGACCAATATAAAGTGTCCTTCTGTATCTTTTCTGACAATGTTTGATGGAACGTCAATTTTATCTGATATAAGAATGGCCACTCCAGCTTGTTTCTTGAGATAATCTACTTGGAAAATTTTTTTCCATCTGTTGACTCTGAGGAAGTGACTGTCTTTGTCACTGAGGTGGGTTTCTTGTATGCAGCAAAATGTCGGGTCCTGTTTCCCTATCCAGTCTGTTAATTTTTGTCTTTTTATTGGGGAATTGATGTTATGAGATATTAAGGAAAATTGATTGTTACTTCTTATTATTTTCTTGTTAAAGGTGGAATTATGTTTTTGTGGTTATCTTCTTTTGAATTTGTTTAAATATAATCTTCATGCTTTTTCTAGAGTGTAGTTTCCCTCCTTGTGTTGGTATTTTCCACCCATTATCCTTTGTAGAGCTGGGTTTGTGGAAAGATATTGTGTGAATATCTCTGTCTATAGTAATTTAGTGTTTTGCTGAGGATAGTAGCCTGGGCTGACATTTATGTTCTCTTTGGGTCTGTATGACATCTTCCCAGGCTCTTCTGGCTTTTATAGTCTCTAGTGAGAAGTCTTGTGTAATTCTGATAGGTTTGCCTTTATATGTTATTTGACCTTTTCCCCTTACTACTTGTAATAGTCTTTCTTTGTTTAGTGCATTTGGTGTTTTGATTATTATATGACAGGAGGAATTTCTGTTCTGGTGCAGCCTATTTGGAGTTCTGTAGGCTCCTCATATGTTCATGGGTAGCTCTTTCTTTAGGTTAGGGATTTTTTTTTTGTTTGTTTTTTGAGGGAATTTTTTTTCTATAATTTTGTTCAAGATATTTACTGGCCCTTTAAGTTTAGAATCTTCACTCTCTTCTATACTTACAATTCTTAAGCCTGGTCTTCTCACTATGTCCTGGATTTCCTGGATCTTTTGGGTCAGAAGCCTGTTCCATTTTGCATTTTCTTGCACTATAAGCCCCCTTCTCTCCCCCTATCCTCCCACCCACCCCTTCCCACTTCCCCGTTCTGGTTTTGCCCTATACTTCTTCACTGAGTCTTTCCAGAACAAGGGGCCACTCCTCCTTTCTTCTTGTACCTCATTTGATGTATGGATTATGTTTGGGGTATTCCAGTTTTCTAGGTTAATATCCACTTATTAGTGAGTGCATACCATGAGTCACCTTTTGAGTCTGGGTTACCTCACTTAGTATGATGTTTTCTAGCTCCATCCATTTGCCTAAGAATTTCATGAATTCATTGTTTCTAATGGCTGAATAGTACTCCATTGTGTAGATATACCACATTTTTTGCATCCACTCTTCTGTTGAGGGATACCTGGGTTCTTTCCAGCATCTGGCAATTATAAATAGGGCTGCTATGAACATAGTAGAGCATGTATCCTTATTACATGGTGGGGAATCCTCTGGGTATATGCCCAGGAGTGGTATAGCAGGATCTTCTGGAAGTGAGGTGCCCAGTTTTCGGAGGAACCGCCAGACTGATTTCCAGAGTGGTTGTAGCAATTTGCAACCCCACCAGCAGTGGAGGAGTGTTCCTCTTTCTCCACACCCTCTCCAACACCTGCTGTCTCCTGAATTTTTAATCTTAGCCATTCTGACTGGTGTAAGGTGAAATCTCAGGGTTGTTTTGATTTGCATTTCCCTAATGACTAATATAGTTGAGCATTTTTTAAGATGCTTCTCTGCCATCCGAAGTTCTTCAGGTGAGAATTCCCTGTTTAACTCTGTACCCCATTTTTAATAGGGTTATTTGGTTTTCTGGAGTCTAACTTCTTGAGTTCTTTATATATATTGGATATTAGCCCTCTATCTGATGTAGGATTGGTGAAGATCTTTTCCCAATTTGTTGGTTGCCGATTTGTCCTTTTGATTGTGTCCTTTGCCTTACAGAAACTTTGTAATTTTATGAGGTCCCATTTGTCAATTCTTGATCTTAGAGCATACGCTATTGGTGTTCTGTTCAGAAATTTTCTCCCTGTACCAATTTCCTCAAGGGTCTTCCCCAGTTTCTTTTCTATTAGCTTCAGAGTGTCTGGCTTTATGTAAAGGTCCTTGATCCATTTGGATTTGAGCTTAGTACAAGGAGACAAAGATGGATTAATTCGCATTCTAACAGACACTAAACAGAGACACAGTAAAACTAATTGAAGCTTTGGACCAATTGGATTTGACTGATATTTATAGAACATTTCACCCTAAATCAAAAGAATATACTTTTTTCTCAGCACCTCACGGTACCTTCTCCAAAATCGACCATATAATTGGAAACAAGGCAGACCTCAACAAATACAAGAAGATCGAACTACTCCCATGCCTCCTATCAGATCACTATGGTGTAAGAGTGATTTTCAATAGCAACAAAAACAACAGAAAGCCCACATACACATGGAGGCTGAATAATACTCTACTCAATGACACCTTGACCAAAGAAGAAATAAAGAAAGAAATCAGAGACTTTTTAGAATTTAATGAAAATCAAGGCACAACATACCCAAAACTTTGGGACACAATGAAAGCAGTGCTAAGAGGTAAACTCATAGCCCTGAGTGCCTCCAAAAAGAAAATGGAGAGAGCATACACTACCAGCTAAATGACACATCTGAAAGCCCTGGAACAAAAAGAAGCCAATTCACCCAGGAGGAGTAGAAGGCAGGAAATCATCAAACTCAGGGCTGAAATCAATCAATTGGAAACAAAGCGAACCGTACAAAGAATTAACGAATCCAGGAGCTGGTTCTTTGAGAAAATCAACAAGATAGATAAACCCTTAGCCAGACTGACCAAAGGGCACAGAGAAAGTATCCAAATTAACAAACTTAGAACTGAAAAGGGAGATATAACAACGGAAACTGAGGAAATCCAAAAAATCATCAGATCCTACTACAAGAGCCTGTACTCAACACAACTGGAGAATCTGGAGGAAATGGACAATTTCCTTGACAGATACCAAATACCAAAATTAAATCAGGACCAAATAGATCATCTAAACAGTCCCATAACGCCTAAAGAAATAGAAGGAGTCATAGAAAGTCTTCCAACCAAAAAAAGCACAGGACCAGATGGTTTCAGTGCAGAATTCTATCAGACCTTCAAAGAAGAGTTAACACCAATACTCTTCAAACTATTCCACAAAATAGAAACAGAAGGAACACTACCCAATTCCTTCTATAAAGCCACAATTACGCTGATACCAAAGCCACACAAAGATCCAACAAAGAAAGAGAACTTCAGACCAATTTCCCTTATGAACATCGATGAAAAATACTCAATAAAATTCTTGCCAACCGAATCCAAGAACACATCAAAACGATCATCCACCATGATCAAGTAGGCTTTATCCCGGGAATGCAGGGTTGGTTTAATATACGGAAATCCATCAATGCAATCCACTACATAAACAAACTCAAAGAAAAAAACCACATGATCATTTCATTGGATGCTGAAAAAGCATTTGACAAAATTCAGCATCCTTTCATGCTTAAAGTCTTGGAAAGAACAGGAATTCAAGGCCCATACCTAAACATAGTAAAAGCAATATCCAGCAAACCGGTAGCCAGCATCAAACTAAATGGAGAGAAACTTGAAGCAATCCCACAGAAATCAGGGACCAGAGAAGGCTGCCCCCTTTCTCCTTATCTTTTCAATATTGTACTTGAGGTACTAGCTAGGGCAATTCGACAACATAAGGAGGTCAAAGGGATACAAATTGGAAAGGAAGAAGTCAAACTATCATTATTTGCAGACGACATGATAGTCTACCTAAGTGACCCAAAAAACTCCACTAGAGAGCTTCTACAGCTGATAAACAACTTCAGCAAAGTGGAAGGTTATAAAGTCAACTCAAGCAAATCAGTGGCCTTCCTATATTCAAAGTATAAGCAGGCTGAGAAAGAAATTAGGAAAATGACCCCCTTCACAATAGCCTTAAACAGTATAAAGTATCTTGGGATGACTCTTACCAAACATGTGAAAGATCTGTATGACAAGAACTTCAAGATTCTGAAGAAGGAAATGGAAGAAGATCTCAAAAAATGGGAAAAAACCTCCCATGCTCATGGATCGGCAGGATCAATATAGTTAAAATGGCCATTTTGCCAAAAGCAATATACAGATTCAATGCAATACCCATCAAATACCAACTTAATTCTTCACAGAGTTAGAAAGAGCAATTATCAAATTCATCTGGAATAACAAAAAACCCAGGATAGCTAAAACTATTCTCAGCAACAAAAGAAATTCTGGGGGAATCAGTATCCCTGACCTCAAGCAATACTACAGAGCAATAGTGTTAAAAACTGCATGGTATTGGTACAGTGACAGGCAGGCAGATCAATGGAACAGGATTGAAGATCCAGAAATGAACCCACACACCTATGGCCACTTGATCCTCGACAAAGGGCCTGAAAACATCCAATGGAAAAAAGGTAGCCTTTTCAACAAATGGTCCTGACCTCTTTCTTAGGTTTTCCATTTCCAGGTTTCCTTCCATTTCTGTTTTCTTTTTTGTTTCTACTTCCACTTTTAGGTCTTGAATCACTGTATTCAATTTCTTCACCTGTTTACCTGTGTTTTCCTGTATTTCTTTCAGTGAGTTATTTATATCCTCCTTAAAGAACTCTATTGTCTTCATGAGATAGGATTTTGTGTCAGCTTCCTGATTTTCAGCTGCTTTGCTGTATTCAGGGCTTGCTGTGGTGAGAGAACTGGATTCTGATGATGTGCACATATATTGGTTTCTCTTGTTTATGGTCTTGTGCTTGCCTTTTGCCAACTAGATATCCCTGGTGTTTGTTGTTCAGGATGATTGTCTGGAGTCTGCCTCTTTTGACCCTGGGTTGCTTCAGATCTCCTGATAGGCCTGTAGCCCTGACTGTGTCAGACCACTTGTGGGACCTTCAAGTGGGGGTCTATTCACAGGAGCAAAGAGGGTGCTGATCTGTTGCCCTGGCTGTAGCAGAAGTCCTGGGAGATCTTCAGACTGTTGGATCAACTGCTCTGAGTGCAGCAGGTTCTCAACTGCACTAAGTACACTCAGAACCCAGTTCCTGGGAGCTCTAGGTGGTCCAGATAGTTGATATTGTTCTCCCTAAGGGGTTACAATCCCTTTCAGCTCCTTCAGTCCTTCCCCTTACTCTTCTATTGGGGTCCTCAGGCTCAATCTGATGGTTGGCTATAAGTATTTGCATTTGGTTTTGGTCAGGTGCTGATAGAACCTCTTAGGGAACAGCCATATCAGGCTCTTGTCAGCCAGTACTTCTTAGCATCAGCAATAATGACAGGTTTGGTGTCTGAAAATGGGGTGGATCCCTAGGTAGGGGGTGTGTGGATGGCCTTTTCTTCCATCTCTGTTCCATTTTTTGTCTCTGTCTTTCCTTTGGACAGAAACATTTCTCAATTAAAAATTTTGAGATGGATGGGTGGCCCCATCCCTCAATTATTGGAGGTAGACTCTACAGGTTGAATGTCCCATTTTTTGGATATTTTGGCGAAAGTCATCACCATTTGAGTCATGAGAATGTTTCACTTCCATGGAGTCTGGGATTTTCTAGTGGCTACCCGCAGTTTCCCATCCTCTGCTGCTACATATTCTGTTTGAACTTCCTGACCCTCTGTACTTTTCTCCTGTCCCTTCCAATACCTGATCCTGCCCCCCCTTTATCTCCCCCTAACCCCTTCTCAGGTTCCTCCTTCCCTCTACCTCCTGTGATTATTTTGTTCACCTTTCTATGTAGGATTGAAGCATCTACACTTTGGTCTTCCTTATTCTTAAGCTCTATATGGTTTATGAGTTGTATGGTGGGTATTCTGAGTTTTTGAGCTAATATCAACGTATCAATGAGTACATACCATGTGTGTTCTTTTGTGTCTGGTTTACCTCTCTCAGGATGATATTTTCTGGTTCCATCCATTTGCCTGTGAATTTCATTAAGTTGTTTTTATAGCTGAAGTTCTAGCAAAATTAATTACACAATAAAAGGAGATCAAAGGGACACAAATTGGAAATGAAGAAGTCAAAGTATCACTATTTGTGGATGATATGATAATATACATGAGCACTCCCCAAAATTCCACCAGAGAACTCCTACCCCTGATAAACAACTTCAGGAAAGTGGCTGGATATAAAATTAAGTCAAGCAAATAATGAGCCTTCCTCTATTCAAAGTATAAACAAGCTGAGAAAGAAATTAGGGAAATGACACCCTTTACAATAGTCACAAATAATATTACACACCTTGGTGTAACTCTAAACAAGCAGGTGCAAGATCTGTATGATGAGAACTTGAAGTCTCTGAAGAAAGAAATTGAAGAAGACCTTACAAGATGAAAAAATCTCCCATGCTCATGGGTTGGCAGGATTAATATAGTAAAAATGGCCATCTTGCTAAAAGCAATCTACAAATTCAATGCAATTTCCATAATATCAAAATTCTAACTGAATTCTTCACAGAGATAGAAAGAACAATTCTCAACAATTCTCACAAATAAAAAAAAACCGAGAATATTAAGAACCATTATCAACAATAAAAGAACTTCTGGGGAAATCACAATCCCTGTCCTCAAACAATACTACAGAGTTATAGTAACAAAAATCACAATGAATTGTTAGAGAGACAGACAGGAAGATCAATAGAATAGAATTGAAGACCCATAAAAAAACCCACAGACCTATGGCCACTTAATCTTTAACAAAGAAGCAAAAAACCATCCAGAGGTAAAAAGACAACATTTGAAATAAATGCTAGCTCTACTGTTTCAGCATATAGAAGAATGCATATTGATCCATTCTTTTCTCCTTGTACAAAGTTCAAGTCTACATGGATCAAGGACCTCCACATAAAACCATATATGCTGAATCTAATAGAAGAAAAAGTTGGAAAGAACCTCAAGCACATTGGCACAAGGAAATTTTTCCTGAACAGAACACTAATGGCACATGCTCTAATATCAACAATTTACAAAAGGGACCTCATAAAATTGAAAAGCTTCTGTAAGACAAAGGACACTGTCAATAGGACAAAATGGCAACCAACAGATTGGTAAAAGATGTTTACCAACCCTACAAGTGATAGAAAGCTAATATCCAAAATATACAAGGAACCCAAAATTTCAGACCAAATAACTCCAGAAATATCACATTTTTAGCCTACTAAGAAATTATTCTGTTAGTTGAAGTGAGGTCTTTTGCTAAATAGAACCTGAAAGCTCCAAGGGGTTAATGTTACTTTCAGATAGATTAGATATAATTGCACCACACCTTTCAGGTAAACAAAGAAATATGTTTTTGTCCAGTTCATGTTTAAATGTTTACTTTGCTTTCTTTGGTTTTTCTTTCATTTCTAAAAACATTAATATGTTCACTTGAAAGATCATAGGGTTTGAAAATCATTAATGTTTCTAAAGTTAATCTATCTTCTCTTGATTACTTTCTATAACTATTACCTGATCTTTCCTTTTCTCTTTTATTCTGTGTAAAACCACTATATCAGTGTCAGTCATGGGGGAGCTAGCTGTATTCTAGCACCCCAAAGTCTGTTTCCATATTTCCACACGACAGTATTTGTTTGGGGGTATGTACTAACACAAAAAGGCAAAGTAATCACAGATATATGAATCTTTGATTTAAAGTTAGTGTGATAGTCTTGGCCACACAACTTGTCATAGGTTCATTTTCTATACTTTGATTAGAAAATGAATCCATATAATTATGCAAAATTATGCATAATTTTATTGTAATAGACAACACTTATTTATCTTGGTTATAAGCTGAGCAAGTAGTAAACATTCAATTGGATTCTAACATCCTCTGGTTATGTTATGTTGTTATCCCTGTTTTACAGTGGAAAGACTGAAACACAGGTAGCTGTGACAGCAGAGGCAGATTCATAGAGATCTCTCCAACTCCAAATCTTCATTGCCATATTAGACTTTATAAGTGGCAGGATAAAGAGAAAAGAATTATACTTTTTGATGATTCTTAGGTAGTATAAACTCATTTCAGAAGAGAAGGAACACATTCATTTCATGAAAAAAATCATGGGAAATGCTGGTCTTTTTATGATACTAATTTCTGCATATACTAAATTAACAAAGTTCAAAGGGAAATATTTATTTTAGATGAGTTATTAAATAATCTAGGAATACTGCATAGGGGATATTGGTTCTCTGTTTTTATTAAGTAATAACAGTAGGTGATATATTTCAGGGCTTAATAATACATGTTTAATGCTGAAAAAGACTTTTTTTATTAATACATGGGATATGCAATGTCCCTCCATCTCATATATCAATTACTTTAGCTGAGGAAATTGAGATATGTTTAAAAATTGCCCAAGATAACAAGTGTTAGAGTTGGACATTAAAACCAACACTCTTTTACCAAAATACTCCTAAACACTGTAAACACTGGTGGTGTTCTTCTGAATTATGATGTGAATTTGATATGTACACTTCTCCTTATCTAAGGTCACATCTTAGACAAAACAATTGTAGTTAAGCATTTGTAGCATAGTATTCGTTGCTTATTATGCCTGTTATTCATTATGGCCTGGCTGGTTGGGTGATACTGTCATTTGTGCTGCCAACACTATGTGAGAGTATCTTACTATATATTGCTAACTCAAAAAAAAGCCTTGACATTAGAAATAGGGATTATTAACTTTGCCTAATGATATGAAATGTTTAAAAATAAGAAAGCCTAAGTCAACTTATAGAACTCAGTCTATAGTTCAATTAAATATTTTATGCACACATATTTTCACCCTACCCTCCTGCTTTAGTAATTAAAAGACTACAGAAAATAGGGGGTACTTTAATCACTAGCTAGGTTATATTTTATTATTCAGAAGAACTGGCTTAAGGTAAGCTTCATGGAAAAATAAAATATATACAGTGATCTGTAAATGAGAACATTGGCAATATTTTCACCTGTTACAATCATGAATGACTGAATCACTGGCAATATACAGAATGTTACAGATGTGCTATTAGGGGCTGAGAACCCCATGGCCAATTATTCTCTCCAGTTTGACTAATTGCAGATATACTCAGATACCCAAGACAGAGGAGAAATAGCAGCAGAGGAGATGGAAAGATTGTAAGAACCAAAGGACTATGACAGCCATGCAAAACAGTCTCTTCCATACATGTTATAGAAGCTGTATATATCAAATATCATTATGGTTGCCTAAATAATATGTGATTATTGATGACAATGAGAGTTGACATGCTAACACAGAGTACAGGCATTCTGTAACATCCCACACCTAAATAAAGTGCTTTAGTCAATCAACAGCTGCTGAGAAACGGAAAATGTTTTCACTAGTAACAAGCAGAAATGTTACACAAACTCCAGTGGTCAACTCTAAACACATGTGCATATGAGACACACATGCATACACACACACACATACACACACATACACACACACGCACGCACACATGCACACACACATATAGTAAAGAAGAGGTCATAAACTTGAGAAGAACATGTGGAAGCATGGGGAGTAAAAGGGGTGGAAATGGTGGAAGCAATGTAAATATAGTACTCATGTCTGAAATAATGTTTGTTTAATTCAAAGCTACATTACATATTTCTATAAAATTCTATGTGTCCAGAGTTCAAAACTTCATCATTTATTCCCCTTGTGTATGAATGTTTCAGAATATTTGAAAAAGATTCAGAAACCTTAAAACTGAATGAAAAGTGACTAGTAAGGATAAGGGGACAAGAAACATATTTAACCCCTTTAAGTGCTATTCTCAGAAACTAGGGTAGATTTCGACTCAGCAAACATGTTCTCAAGGATGTAACAAAGTGTCATTGTCAAGAATCTCTCACTCTCAGGATTGTTTTGATTTGCATTTCCCTAATGACTAATGATGTTGAACATTTCTTAAGGTGCTTCTCTGCCATTTGAAGTTCTTAAGGTGAAAAGTCTTTGTTTAGCTCTGTACCCCAATTTTAATAGGGTTATTTGTTTCTCTGGAGTCTAACTTCTTGAGTTCTTTGTATATATTGAATATTAGCCCTCTGTACGATGTAGGGTTGGTGAAGATCTTTTCCCAACTTGTTTGTTGCCATTTTGTCCTTTTGACAGTGTCCTTTGCCTTACAGAAACTTTGTGATTTTATGAGGTCCTGAGATTTTACCTCACACTAGTCAGTATGGATAAGATTAAAAACTCAGAAGACAGCAGGTGTTGGCAAGGATGTGGAGAAAGAGGGACACTCCTCCATTGCTGGTGGGATAGCAAGCTGGTACAACCACTCTGTAAATCAGTCTGGTGGTTCCTCAGAAAACTGGGTATGCCACTTCTAGAGGACCCTGTTATACCACTCCTGGACTTATACCCAGAGGATTCCCCAGCATGCAATAAGGACACATATTTCACTATGTTCATAGCAGCCTTATTTATAATATCCCTAAGTTGGAAAGAACCTAGATGTCCCTCAATGGAGGAATGGATACAGAAAATGTGGTATATTTATACAATGGAATACTACACAGCAATGAAAAACAATGAATTCATGAAATTCTTAGGAAATGGTTGCAACTGTAAAATATCATCCTAAGTGAGGTAATTCATTCACAAAGGAACACACATGGAATACAATCACTGATAAGTGGATATTAGCTCAGAAGCTCTGAACATCCATGACACAACTCACATGTCAAATCATTCCCAAGAAGACGGAAGGAGAGGGCCCTGGTCCTAGAAAGGCTTGATGCAGCATTGTAGGGGATTACCAGGACAGAGAAGTGGGAGGGGGTGATTGTGGAACGGGCAGAGGGAAGAGGGCTTATGAGACTTATGGGGGGGGGGACAAGGAAAGCAAAAATCATTTAGAATGTAAACAAAGAATATAGAAAAAGAAAAAAGAATCACTCACTCTGAAAGGAGAAGACTGCTACAAATATAGCAGTATGGATGTCATCAAGTTTGCAAAACCCTAGCTTCCTCAATTTACCATCAAATTCCTGTCTCTCCTAGAAACCTTCACAGCACAGAAAAGTAAAATAAAATAAAATAAAATAATAAAATAAAATAAAGCAAAGCAAAGTCATGAGCATTGTGCAAAAAGCAGCTCTGGAAACCCATTTGTTTCTCTGCTTTTTTGAACCAAGTTCCCCTATTCTATTCCTTCTGAAAAAGAAGAATAATTAAATCTTAGTGTCATTATTTCAAGGAAAGAATTAGCAAATTCAGGTCACTCACTAGGCCACGGGGCCACTAGGCCAGCTCCAGTTTCCACCTGCTTTTGTTTAGTGTAGCCAGAGCTCAGAATATAACTTGTAAGTACTATCCTTTTCCTCATGATTCTTACTAAAAATTGAACAAACTACATTATGTTCAATTTTATGAATAAGTGCTACCGTTTACAGGCTCTTGAGACTAGAAAATATATTTTATTAACTACCATGGCAAAAAAGTTTAGGATTTAATTGTTCATGAAAACCTTTTGTATGAATAAATTCACTCAAGCATTTTTATCTCTTACCAATAGTTTAATTATCTCTCTTATTTGCTTATGTACAGATAGCAAAACTCCTAATAAAGGCAGAGAATGTTGAGTAATTACAGCAGCATAAACAACAAAACAATTTTCCGGGTGGGATTATTCAGTCAGGCTGCCTTCACTCCTCTAATTTCATATAATAGCTCTGTTCCTATCTGCAGAGACTTGTTTGTGTGGACTCGGTCTTAAATGACAAAGAAGATTGTTTAAGGCCAATGAAAACTAAAGAGGAACTATTTCAAAGAGCAACAGAGGAATCCTGGGAGCAGATGGGGGGATTAGAGAAAGAGAAGTGGCACTATTGCAGTAGCTGCACCTGTCAAAATTTGGCTCAAAACAATGTTCCCAGTTTATCTGATTCTAGAGTTAACAGAAGCACCCATGAAATACTGATTCTGACACTTTAAAATTATGGATTTTATGGTTTGTTGCCGCTTCTGTTGGGCTGCCTATTCCATTCAGCTACGCTGAATCTATATACCTGGAAATGGCATCTCTTGTCAGAGAAAGTACAATGTCCACAAAGGCCAATTTAGCTCAAGGAGACCCAATACTGACAGTGAGCACACACAGTATTATAAGCTTTGGGATATAATAGAGGAGTATAATGGAGGAAGAATATTGAGCAACAAGGTAATCAGTAAAACTGACAAATCATTAAAAATACTGCTTATGTATGAATCTTGAACAGTAAAATTGAGGTCAAATGAGCTCTGTAGTGCAGTATGACGTTTGAGTTTCTATTAAAAATTAGTATTTAAACACTGAGGTTTCCATCTTAGTGGAGTCTTGTGATAAAGACTCTATGTATCCAACAAAAAAACGGAAGGAACTGGGATGATCCATATATAGTCAAATAGCTGTGCAGTGGTGGTGCACGCCTTTAATCCCAGCACTTAGGAGGCAGAGGCAGGTGGATTTCTGAGCTGAAGGCCAGCCTGATCTACAAAGTGAGTTCCAGGACAGCCAGGACTACACCTAGAAACCCTGTCTCGAAAAAGCACAAATAAAATAAAATAAAATAAAATAAAATAAAATAAAATAAAATAAAATAAAATAAAATAAATGGCTAAATAGTCTTAGACCCTAGTTATGTCCATGGCGACTTCAGTTTCCACTCTCTCCATATCCTACAACCATGAAATTTACATAGAGTTCTGAAGACCTTGTATCACGATTCTCTAGTAGTCATTGATTTGCCAACCCAATTTTCACCATTTTAGTGAGCTAACTCCCCCCCCCCCCCAAAAAGAAAATATTGGGTCAAATATTTCCTTACAGCTTTAATCTATGAACTGATAAGAAAAGAAGAAGTAATAATGAATGAATGCCAAGATCCCCAGGATTATTAGGAGCCTTAAAGTCAACTTTGCCAAATACTGATCCCCACAGACTTTTATTTTCATGACAATAGAGTCAGGTATATGAATAGTCCCATGGAGTCTCCAAGTTTTACAATATGAGAAGACCTTCATTCACAAAGCTGTATCTCAAAGGGCTACATTTTAATTGAAAAGATGTGGATGAGTTCAAAATAGTCTTTGTTTCTCTGTGTAGCCCTGGCTGCCCTGGAACTTACTCTGTAAACCAGACTGGCCTCGAACTCAGAAATCCTCCTGCCTCTGCCTCCCAAGTAGTAGTATTAAAGGCATGAGAAACAGTCTTACTTAAACATACATCCCTTGAGAAAGGACTGACCCATAACAGGCCTAGAAAGAGAATTACTGTGACAGAAGGTAAAACACCTTTATGAGTATGTAACCATGTCATAGGCTTGCCACGAATTCTGCCTCACCTCATCTAACCTGCTCACTTGAAAACCGAAGCAATGCTTTAAAGTACTTCTTAGCTGAGTGAGTATCTCACTGATAGAATATGTGCTTAGAAAGTTTGAAAGTAACTGGATTCTCTAGCATGTAGACAAGCATACATATCCACAGTACTGACACATACTACATACCAGATATCACACCACACATATACCACCATCACACAGACACACACCAAAAATAACATATCACAGTGCATATATAACATGTCCACACAGGCTCATCCCATGATGATTCTAAATGCTTTAAATTCAGTATAGAACTGGTAGAAAAACTAGCCAAAATACAGATATAAAGAGAATGCAAATGGTCAGCCCTAAACGGAGCGTGTATACCACAACTCCTCCTCTCATGACACAAGATTCACTGTAGAAGGAGTGTCTGAAAGAATGTGAGGGCTTAAAGTGGTAGATGAGTGCAAAAAATGTTGTTTCCTGGACATAGCAGGGCAACTACACATAGGAACTCACAGTGCTTGTGACAGTATTACAATACCTGTGCAAGCCCAACCTAGACAAGATTAAAACATGGAGAAGAATTTCAGGCACAAATTCCATTCAATTCCAATTCTATTGGCAATTGCTAGATACTGAGAGAGTTTTCTATGTGTTTCCCCTGATAAGCTGATCATGCTTCAGTAGAAAACCAAACATCTAAGAATATTTGGGCAGCCCAGTTAGTCTATGTGGAAAAAGAAAAAGAGCAAAGATTAGTTGAGTAGGGAAGTAGTGGTAGCTCTGAGAAGAGTTCAGAGAGGGATGATGAATAGTGTCAAAGCACTTGTAAGACTCAAGGGAGTTTTAACTTACTGGACAGATCCCCCCTGAGTGGACCATGCAGAGAGAGGAATCAATGTAAAAATCAGGAGAATTTTTATTTATTATCCAGCATGGTGGGGCTACCATGCACATGGAGACAGAACGACATGCACTCTGGGCTGCATGGGCCTTTTATACAGTTCTCTCGCATCTGCCATTAGGCACAATGTAATTGGCAGAATAGTGTTGTCTTTAAACTAATTGGTTGATAGGGGATGAGATAGGTGGCCAACAGACTCTGGGCCTCTCCTAGCCATAGGCATAACCCTGTGGTGTGAGGAATGTAATTTAGTCTCTCCCTTCTGGGAGGGGTCAGTGTTCTATGACCTTTTCAAAGTTTCTGAGTTAACACTTTCACACTAAGGGGAGAAAAAACTAAATAAATTACTTGTATTGAATTTAAAAATCAATAAGGCAGGCAATAAACATATTCCTCCTAGGGGGTTATATTTTTTTCAAAATAAAATGATAGATATTTAAAACAATTTGTGAAGGAGTTGTGTTTTAAACACACTGGCTAGTGACTATAGACTGTTGTCTACAGACTATAGACATATAGGTTTTATATGAACATAAGGGGATATGAAGAGAGAAACAAGTACAAGGTTACCTGGGTTCATTCTGCTTGTTAGAATTAGACCATTTAACAAGCAAGACTCAGCAACTTTAAGACTTAGATGGACTTAAAGCTTTAATTTCACTCAGATGAGATAAGTACAGAAAACAATGCATTAGGAAGAAGTTTAGATGTTGCAAAATGCCCTGACAACACTACAGTGAACTTAGGGCTTGGGGAAGAAGTGCTAATGGGCAGAAATATCTGAAATGTTTCAGCCAATACCCTTCCAACATACCCCTTCTTTCTAGCCTCCTTTGAAAAAAATTTCCAGGTTCATATTTAGAAAAAAACATTTTTTTCTGTCTATTGTCTTAATTCTCTATAATATATATGACTTGGTTCTGAAAATGGAACATGATGAGTAGTTACTATTAGTTCATAAGTAACTCAGCTTTGCCAGGTTATATGTTTACTGATAGTGCAAACAATGAATGGTCAAATGAAGTAAACAAAATGTCAATCTCTAATTTACAAAGATGAGATTGTATTAAAGAACATGCAAATGTAATAATCTTCATTGCTGACAAGAAAAGTTTTATATTTTCATGGTTCATGACTTGGCTCTGGTGTTAAGGAAAACTTTCTAGATCATCAAGTTAGACAGAAGTATCAGACCTTTATCAGATAGCACCAGGAACTAGCAACAACAATCCTTCTTGAAATGGAATTGTTTTATTTCTCTCATGAGTACTTACTAGAGGGTTCATACAATGCTGCTTTGCTTTTGTCAACACATCAACATATTGTATAGAATTGGCATGAATAAACAAATAGCATATTGTTAGTAAATATTATTGAGCACTTGAGAAGATGAGGCAGGAGATTGCTGTGGGTTTTAAGCAAGACTGATCTACAAAATATTTGAGGACTGTGCCCTTCCCAACCTTAAGTTGCTTTTTTTCCCATGAGCAATCTGAATAGACCTTGAGTGTTTGTCACTGGAGGACCTTAATGACCTAGGTGGAGTCATCTGCCTTGGTTTCACGTGTACGGGCAATTTCCTAAAGGAACTTAGAAGAATAGACTGCCCCCTGACCTTGCTTTGCAACATAACACAGCCGGAAAAAAAAGGATGTGGTCTGTGGGCTTGCCCTATATAAATGCAGCGCTGAATATTAAACTTGAAGCCTTCATCAGAACCTTGTCTTAGCTTCATTCTTCTCTCATACCCTCCCCACCCTTTAACCCCCAACACCCAACACCCAACCTTCCTCAACCTCCCCATGTCTTCGCCTCCCCATCCTCCATTACTTTTCTTTTCCAGACCTCCTTTCAGGTAAACCCAGTTCGTCCATGGCCACTGGACAGCTACAGAGGTCAACCTTGGCTAGAAAGTGAAGCTCTATTTCTGAAAACATTATATATACTCCAATTATATGGGTATTAGCTGAACCAATAGGGTTCTATCGAAAATTACATGATGCCCCATGCATGTACACACCCCTTCACTTAAATGTCAACACAAATAGTGATTTAAAGAAGAAATAATATTCAACCCATTCTTAAAGTAAAGGAAAATGTCCAATGATACTGATATAAGTAAGAAAATTGCCCTTAGGAAGGCTTTACTTCAATTTCAAATAAAGCTTCAAGTGATGCCACTGATGTGTAATGCAGATGGTTCATGCCAGTTGAAGTATTTGAAAAAAAGCAAACAGTAGGTTTTGTCGTTCACGTTCAGTTTTGAATACAGATACCCTCTACGTGCTGAACTTTTCATATACTTTTTGCTTGTCTAGATTATCTCATCTCTGTAAAACATTCTCAAACATTTAATTTAATAATGTAATATGATGTAATGCAATGTCTTCAAACAATGTGAGTGGGTATGTGAGGACAGAATACAATGAAGTGGTCTTTGTAGCTACATCAGTCTAGATTTCTTATAGCTGAAATATATATAGTATGTACAAAACATAATTTATTTGTCTTCTTGTTTCTCAAACTTTGTGAGATACAGGGATATAACAAGTTTATAAAATTATAATTTTTCTTATTAAAAATTTTGGTATAAAAATGAATGTCTTTCTGTGTTCTGAATTTTCCCTTTTTTCAAAACAAATAGATCAAGAAACCTGTGTTGTGAAACCATTATTTTTCCTGAGCCATTCTAAACACTTACAATTGAATTTAAGTTATAATAAATGAAGTGACTCATTCCTGTAGTGAGGCAAAAGCATCAGATTCAAACTCAAGGAGAAAAGTTATAGCCTCCAGATCAAAAGTGGAAAAAGAGAAAAACTACAAGTCTTCCAGGCACATATAAATTTCCTGCTCCATCCTACTAACATGCCTTCTTCAATGCTTGGAATATGATCAGATATGTGTTACTGTTAGAAACTAATATTTTTATCACCACTAAAAAGATGTGCAAATCCCAATGAAAAATTATTATGCTAGCAAGAAGAATTTGCTAGTGCATGGCCTCAACAGACTTTTGTTCTTGGTCATGATTCTAAGAATCTACTCCAATCTCCACCATACTCAGATAGCTACAAGGACATAAATTCAAAGTCTCTGCCAAGGATGCCTGAACTTCTGGTAGAACAATCTAATGATTTCTGTGAGAGGTTCATTGTAAGTCCAGAAACATCAAAACATTATCATTTTGATGGTTTTCTAAGAACCTCAAAGTCCTATGTAAAGAAGATATATTCAAAATTGGAAAATGACCTCTGTTCTCAAATAAAACCTGGTAAGCAATAACATGATTTTACTCCAAGGACATTAAAAAAGGTGGTCTGTGTGAGGGCTTCACTGCCACACAAAGGGTCAATATAGACAAAGAGACCAAGGTTAGGTACAAGTGTCCCCTTGTTTTTAATCCTCAAATTGTTAATTATACAGTGGAGCTCATAGTACTTACCTTGTGGGATCATTCAGAGATTACACTGAATAAAGTAGAAAACATGTTTGCTGGTCTCTAGAGATGCTCGGTGTATTAGAGTACTTGGTATCCAAGTATGTGGTCATGACACCCTAGCACCAGGTAAAAACCCAGGCACAGTTGTGTGCTCATAACTGAGTACTGAGAACCAAAAATAGGTTTCTGAGAGCTTGCTGACCAGTAACCCTAACAGAAACAATGGCTTTTTGGCTCAATGAAAGGCCTTGTATCTCCAGAAGAGGGCAGACAAATTGGAGGAGGGCATTCTATCCTTGACCCCACATGTGCATATGCAGGGGTATGTGCACTTTATATTTACATTAATACATCAAACACACATATATCACATACCACATTGAGAACAGAAAAAGAGAGATAGGGTTGGAAGGAGAGAAGGGTGGGGTGGCAGGTGGGATAAAGGAGAGAAGAAAGAAGAATGATTTACTCCATACTCCCTGTCTTTGAGAAATGGTCAAATAGGATGCTATTTTATATCAAGAAACAACAAATAGTTGGTACATGCTAGAAACATAAAACATACAACATTTATTCTCTTTCAAACAGGAACTTTTTCCTCTAAAATATACACAGCAAAGAATTTTACTGAATTTTCTACTTACTCTTTTCTTTGTATTATTAATTTTATATTTGTCGTAATGAGAAAAGAGTATCTGCTCCGTTTTTCTGTGGTCTTCTGCTTCTTTGGTACCATACTTGCATACTTCAGAAATGAGTCTTAAATTGTCACATGAATATTGAGGAAAAGAGAACTAAGGAACCTTGAATGAAATAAATACTTTATTTTCTATAGTCATCATTTTCATAGACTTTGTGAATAGGGGTCATAAATAATATTTGAGTCAAGTCTCACTGTATCAAGCCTATAGTGAGTAGTCCCTGCTAAGTCAAGATTAATGATTGGTTGCTTTAAGTAGATTTAAATAAATAGTTCTATTCCAGTTCCTTAATGCTTTATTCTGACAGTTGCAATTTCCATAACATTTAACACTGCTAATTTTATTTTGGCTATATTTTTGATAATGACATTTTTCATTTATTTTTATTTTTATTTTTTAAAATTTATTGATATATTTTTTATTTACATTTCAAATGATTTCCCCTTTTCTGGACCCCCACTCCCCGAAAGTCCCATCAGCCCCCTTCCCTCCCCCTGTTTTCCCACCCAACTCTTCCCACTTCCCTGTTCTGGTTTTGCCCTATACTGCTTCACTGAGTCTTTCCAGAAGAAGGGGCCACTCCTCCATTCTTCTTGTACCTCATTTGATGTGTGGATTATGTTTTGCGTATTCCAGTTTTCTAGGTTAACACCCACTTATTAGTGAGTGCATACCATGATTCATCTTTTGAGGCTGGGTTACCTCACTTAGTATGATGTTCTCCAGCTCCATCCATTTGCCTGATATTTTTCATTTTTAATAAATCTAATTTTATTTTCCTCCTATCATAGGAACCTAAAATTCCTGTATAATAAAAGTAAGCATACTACATTAAAGAAGATTTTTAACAGTTCCTTGAATGTCCTCTGATCTCTGCTTTGAAAGCTAGGGTAAACACTATAATTAATGCATGAATTAAAACCTTGTCCCATCATTTTTGAATGATATAGTAGGTTGGCAGTGTACATTTCAGAATATAGTGCCACAAATGCTTAATCTCTGAGTGGAATAATAAAATTCAAAACCACAACGTTCCTTTGGGGTTGGGGCAGGGAGAAGAGCTGATTTGAATGTGCTCCATTATGAATAAATAAATAAATAAATAGATAGATAGATAGATAGATAGATAGATAGATAGATAGACAGATAAATAACTGAACTCCAAGCACACTGAAAATCAGACACAGTCAGAAGCAAAGTGTAAAAGGCTTTCTGATGGCTTAGAGACTATTCCCACACAATCTATCAGAGATAATAAAATAAATGGGAGAAGGATGCTAACTGGTCTTTATTCCAGTATCTGCAGCATGTCATATTGGCATTCTCAATTCAAAGCTAAATGGCTGGCCAGATTATCTGTATGCAAATAGAGAGGAAGGGACCCCTCTCCTGCTCTCAAGATATTCTGAGATCATTGATGTAGTTTCTTTCAATAACCAAATTCCATTTTCTAGATAACTTAAAATTTTCTTATGAATATTTTATGCCTAAATATTCTACTCTCTCAGTTTCCATGTTTGTATTTTCTTTATTGTACAACAACTGAAATTCCCTATATGGTGAAAGACAAGGTCGTTTCTCTGAACATCTAAGAGATTCAGAGCAACCTCTTGCTGTCACCTATAGGTTGGGCAGGTGACTAAAGCCTGGCTAATCTGATGATTCTGCCAGGCATTTGGAATTACACACAAGTGACAGAACGAAACAGGGACAGTTTGGGATGCATTCCATGAAGCATCTACAAAGGTGGAGGTGATGCTAGTGTGGCATGGTAGCAGCAGGTCCTTTCTATGCTGTTCTTTGTTGTGACCTTGACTATGTGCCTCACGGGCTGTATTCCTGTCAGTTTGCCCTATCTCTAGGCCTCTCAACAAACCAGAGAGCTTTCTGATATATTGCCAGCACATCCCTATTAGCTGAAGTCAAGGAGAATCAGCTTGTGAAACCTGCAACAAAGCTCTGAATCATGCCTAGAGGATTCCCTACTGTAAGGGGCTCCCAGTGCTGCCAAGCATGTTTTTGTTCTGTGTCTTAAAATGATATTTAACAGGAATATACTCACTACTCGAAGTGTTTATTTGTATGGCAAAAACCTTCATGGTTTTTAAGCATTGGGCAGTTAGAAACACTGTTTTAGAGAAAGATCAGGAAAGAAGAAAACATTAAAGATTTTTATCTTGGTCAGGCCATAATATATAATAAGATTTTGTAAACACTCAGTAAATACTAAGAAAATGGATTTTTACTGTAAAAGATAAGATTTTTTTCATAGAGAATAAACACTGAGAAAGGCATTCCACATGTCCAGTTTCACATAAGTTAGAAAAAATATCTAACCAGTGAAAAACTTTAGGAGCCACCAAAGCATGATTCCTGATCCTGTGGCTCTGGATTCCAGTTCAGATTATCTATTGAACAGCAAGTGGTTGCAAACCACCTTGCCTTGGCTTTACAGCATGTGTGTGCTACTGGCATTTGCTTACAGAGGCAATGGGACAATGAGCTGAAGTCAGGAAGTAGCATGCGAGCACATGAATACAGTAACGCTGTGCGAACAGCAGGCCTGTTAGTGCTGTGTGCCTTTTCCTGCTGTGTACCTTTTCCTACCGTGTACCTTTTTCTACCGTCCTCCTACCCTCTTTTTCTTAAGCTTTCACATGGTTTGTTGGGAAGCTCAACACAGCTGTTAGTATCCACCCGCCTCTCTCCAGGTCCCTTAAGGATTTCTGGAAAGGTAACTATGAGGTCCTGTGCCTCAGCTCCCAGGGGAGTCCATATGTTGTGCTCCTGACTTTGTTGGGTTTTCCTCTTTGTCACCTCTAATGAGAGTAAAGCAACCCTCACCGTTTCACCTTTATCTTCTGAATAGCAGCAAGTTTGATGCAGAATGAAAAAGGCCTTTGGTTGATACAGTAAAAGCAGCTATTAGGGAAATGCTCTTAGATTTTTTTTTCTGCCCTTTTAAAATCTGGTCCCTTCTTCTTCCACTAACCACTTCCTCTCTATAATAACTAACTGGTTAAAAAAAAAAGTCAAACTGGAACTTCAACCTTTGGACTTGAAGAAATGGTCTCAGCATTTTCCCCCCAGTGACCTTGCCCGATTCATCACCACCATTCCTCAGCTCACTGTTCCTTCTTTCTAACAGATGGCCTAACTCTCCATTCTGGTCCCTGCTTGCTTTCAGGGAACATTCTGGGCAATCTGTTTAAAAGTCAAACCAAATCACTTTACCATTCCTTAAAAAACTCACAGTCATTCACCTCTGCACTCAGAAAAAAAAAAATCTAATCCCTGAACTTGTGACACATAAACTTCCTCCATGTGTAGATTCAAACTCTCACCTATCCTCATTCCCAGCCATCTGTCCTCTCCTATGCAAGCTTCCCTGTTTAGCCTTTGTTCCCTTCTGTGAACAAGCCCTCTGAAGTAGGACCTGTGGGTCAAGTTTCTCTCTGCACAAATGGTCTTTGTCTTGCCATCCATTCTGTTATTTTTGACCAGCACAACAGAGACCTACATGTACCCAAGAACTCACCATCCTTTCCTTCTGGTTCAGTCTCTA
Organism: Apodemus sylvaticus; assembly: GCF_947179515.1. Lineage (NCBI taxonomy): Eukaryota > Metazoa > Chordata > Mammalia > Rodentia > Muridae > Apodemus > Apodemus sylvaticus. Next base: position 53,279,344 of record NC_067490.1, read on the forward strand.
CTGCACTCTAAGGTGACAAGGTCTCCTATTTATTTTGGCCTCTTCTATCTCACAACACAGAGTCCACAAGGAGAGCCAGTTCACCTCTATTTACCATAGTATCCCTAACACTTTAAGCAGTGCTTGAGATATTTCTGGTATGCAATAAATATTTGTATTGATTGGTTTAGTGAATGGATTTTGTGAAATTTAAATTTAAATGGAAATTAACTATATTGTCTATCTGAATTTCCCTTTCTCTGAAAAATCTTGGCTGAAGAGGTAGGTTTCTGTCAGGAAGAAAGAAACAATAGCTTCCTGGCTATAAGTGACTTCTGGTTCTAATAGTAAAAGGGACTTCGACATTACCGCATTACCAGTTGCCCAAATAATTATCAACATTCTCTTTTGCTGGTAAAATCCCTCATCTGTTTTGGACTAAGAAAACATTCACGGTTGTGCCACTAGATTAGACCGTAAAGACACTGCATACATGCTTAGACAAAGAAAATAGCTTACCACACATCAAGGTGATGAACATACATGTATAATTTCACACCATTTTTCCCACTCCCCAAAGCAGAGGGTCAGGAGGTCCTTGGTTAACCAAGTTTGAATTTAGAAGTACAATGTCATATTTTCACAGAAGGAAGCAACATTTTTGCTTTTGTTTTTTGTTTTGTTTTGGTTTGGTTTGGTTTGGTTTTGCATAGAATTCATTTGAGTTCATGCACAGCCTTTTAATTCCCTAATGCAGAAGAAAAAAAAAAACAGGGGAAAAAAAAACTAAATATTCAGCTTCTTAGAATATATACATAAGAAGCTCTGTTTAACCCTAAGCTATTTAACACTTCAGTGGTTTTATAAGCACCAGAGTCTCATTAAACCTTATGTGTGTGTCTTTGTGTGGGTAAGGTAAAGGGTGGCCTCAGGGTGATGACTGCCACACTGAACAATCACACTAAGCTGAGGACTGAAATTAGGAGGCAAGCAACAGTGACATCTAGTGTGAGTAAGAAATGCTAAGATGGACAAACTCCAGTTCCTCCCTAAACACAGGAAAAGCTACTAGAGAGATGAGCTCAAGTTAGCCTTAGAAAAGTGATGCTGGATGCAGATGTACAAGCAGAAGCAGCTGCAACAGTGACTCCAGAGAGCCTACTCAAAAACCTTTGCCTCCAAATGCTCTTTCTTTTTGTTTTTGTTTTTTTTTTTTTTTTTGGTTTTTTTTTATTGTTATTTTTTTTACTCGATATAATTTATTTACATTTCAAATGATTTCCCCTTTTCTAGCCCCCCCCCCCACTCCCCGAAAGTCCCGTAAGCCCCCTTCTCTTCCCCTGTCCTCCCTCCCACCCCTTCCCAGTTCCCCGTTCTGGTTTTGCCAAATACTGTTTCACTGAGTCTTTCCAGAACCAGGGACCACTCCTGCTTTCTTCTTGTATCTCATTTGATGTGTGGATTATGTTTTGGGTATTCCAGTTTTCTAGGTTAATAACCACTTATTAGTGAGTGCATACCATGATTCACCTTTTGAGTCTGGGTTACCTCACTTAGTATGATGTTCTCCAGCTCCATCCATTTGCCTAAGAATTTCATGAATTCATTGTTTCTAATGGCTGAATAGTACTCCATTGTGTAGATATACCACATTTTTTGCATCCACTCTTCTGTTGAGGGATACCTGGGTTCTTTCCAGCATCTGGCAATTATAAATAGGGCTGCTATGAACATAGTAGAGCATGTATCCTTATTACATGGTGGGGAATCCTCTGGGTATATGCCCAGGAGTGGTATAGCAGGATCTTCTGGAAGTGAGGTGCCCAGTTTTCGGAGGAACCGCCAGACTGCTTTCCAGAGTGGTTGTACCAATTTGCAACCCCACCAGCAGTGGAGGAGTGTTCCTCTTTCTCCGCACCCTCTCCAACACCTGCTGTCTCCTGAATTTTTAATCTTAGCCATTCTGACTGGTGTAAGATGAAATCTTAGGGTTGTTTTGATTTGCATTTCCCTAATGACTAATGAAGTTGAGCATTTTTTAAGATGCTTCTCCGCCATCCGAAGTTCTTCAGGTGAGAATTCTTTGTTTAACTCTGTACCCCATTTTTTAATAGGGTTGTTCGGTTTTCTGGAGTCTAACTTCTTGAGTTCTTTATATACATTGGATATTATCCCTCTATCTGATGTAGGATTGGTGAAGATCTTTTCCCAATTTGTTGGTTGCCGATCTGTCCTCTTGATGGTGTCCTTTGCCTTACAGAAACTCTGTAACCTTATGAGGTCCCATTTGTCAATTCTTGCTCTTAGAGCATACGCTATTGGTGTTCTGTTCAGAAACTTTCTCCCTGTACCGATGTCCTCAAGGGTCTTCCCCAGTTTCTTTTCTATTAGCTTCAGAGTGTCTGGCTTTATGTGGAGGTCCTTGATCCATTTGGATTTGAGCTTAGTACAAGAAGACAAGGATGGATCAATTCGCATTCTTCTGCATGCTGACCTCCAGTTGAACCAGCACCATTTGTTGAAAAGGCTATCTTTTTTTCATTGGATGTTTTCAGCCTCTTTGTCAAGGATCAAGTGGCCATAGGTGTGTGGGTTCATTTCTGGATCTTCAATCCTGTTCCATTGATCCTCCTGTGTGTCACTGTACCAATACCATGCAGTTTTTAACACTATTGCTCTGTAGTATTGCTTGAGGTCAGGGATGCTGATTCCCCCAGATTTTCTTTTGTTGCTGAGAATAGTTTTAGCTATCCTGGGTTTTTTGTTGTTCCAGATGAATTTGATAATTGCTCTTTCTAACTCTGTGAAGAATTGAGTTGGGATTTTGATGGGTATTGCATTGAATCTGTATAGTGCTTTAGGCAAAATGGCCATTTTAACTATATTGATTCTACCGATCCATGAGCATGGGAGGTTTTTCCATTTTTTGAGGTCTTCTTCCATTTCCTTCTTCAGAGTCTTGAAGTTCTTGTCATACAGATCTTTCGCATGTTTGGTAAGAGTCACCCCAAGATACTTTATACTGTTTGTGGCTATTGTGAAGGGGGTCATTTCCCTAATTTCTTTCTCAGCCTGCCCAAAAAATCATCAGATCCTACTACAAGAGCCTGTACTCAACACAACTGGAGAATCTGGAGGAAATGGACAATTTCCTTGACAGATACCAAATACCAAAATTAAATCAGGACCAACTAGACCATCTGAACAGTCCCATAAAGCCTAAAGAAATAGAAGGAGTCATAGAAAGTCTTCCAACCAAATAAAGCACAGGACCAGATGGTTTCAGTGCAGAATTCTACCAGACCTTCAAAGAAGAGTTAACACCAATACTCTTCAAACTATTCCACAAAATAGAAACAGAAGGAACACTACCCAATTCCTTCTACGAAGCCACAATTACGCTGATACCAAAGCCACACAAAGATCCAACAAAGAAAGAGAACTTCAGACCAATTTCCCTTATGAACATCGATGCAAAAATACTCAATAAAATTCTTGCCAACTGAATCCAAGAACACATCAAAATGATCATCCACCATGATCAAGTAGGCTTTATCCGGGGAATGCAGGGTTGGTTCAATATACGGAAATCCATCAATACAATCCACTACATAAACAAACTCAAAGAACAAAACCACATGGTCATTTCATTGGATGCTGAAACAGCATTTGACAAAATTCAGCATTCTTTCATGCTTAAAGTCTTGGAGAGAACAGGAATTCAAGGCCCATACCTAAACATAGTAAAAGCAATAGACAGCAAACCGGTAGCCAGCATCAAACTAAATGGAGAGAAACATGAAGCAATCCCACTGAAATCAGGGACCTGACAAGGCTGCCCCCTTTCTCCTTATCTTTTCAATATTGTACTTGAGGTACTAGCTCGGGCAATTCGACAACATAAGGAGGTCAAAGGGATACAAATTGGAAAGGAAGAAGTCAAACTATCATTATTTGCAGACGACATGATAGTCTACCTAAGTGACCCAAAAAACTCCACTAGAGAGCTCCTACAGCTGATAAACAACTTCAGCAAAGTGACAGGTTATAAAATCAACTCAAGCAAATCAGTGGCCTTCCTATACCCAAATGCTCTTTCAATTGTACATTATTATGCACTGTATCATCTTCCTCTGGTTCTTCAACCCCTACCCACCCCTGCCTTTTGTAGCCTAGAATCAGCAAACGCTCCTCCCCTCTGCTTGGAATATTTTAAAGGGCATCTGGATGCCACCTTCCCTTTTAAGGAAAAACTTTGTTCATATGTATTCCCTTTGAACCTAGTCTACCTGCCTGCAGCAGGAAAACACACATTATTAAGGATGCTCTCCATCGCAGATCTCTTAAAGAGTCTTTTCATTTGTCATTCAGACATTTCACTCTAGCCCCATGTTGGCTGAAACCATCTTTCAAAGACTTGCTCATTCAAAATTGTGGACCATATTATCTCCAGGATCACAGTTTCCCTATGAACCATTATCATCTTCAGCATGCCATTTCAACAGCCTTCACAGGGACTAGAGCTGCTTCAACATCTCCAAGGACACTCTCTCCACCTCACCCACCCATCCCATGGTCTTCATTCCTCCATGTTGGTTTCAAGTATCATCCCCTCCCCCAACTTGTTCCTCCAGCAACAGTGAACTCTTTGTGCTTTGCAGGCTTCCCTCTGGGTAGTTTCTACTTGCACCCACTTTCCTGTGCCGCCCTTGCTCAAGGCCCACCATTCTCACTGCTTTATTAATGTGTTCCCTACCCTAACTCCTTTCTCTGATCACTAGTCCTGAGGATAAGACAGCCTATCATCACCTATGTACAAGCAGAAAAGTCACTCAACCAACCTGATGTATCCTGTGACATGTATAACAAGAAGGCAGGGGTAGATGTCAGTGCTGACTGTGATCCTCCACCACTGTTACTTTGTAACTCATTATGAACTATTTTACGCATACTTTCTCCTTACTTGAGTACATTACCCAGAGAATAAAGAAATCAATTATCTGCTTTATATTCTCAGCCTTAAACTCACAAAGCTTTGTTTTTCTAAATTCATTTTCCCCTTCCTCTCTCCTACTAATGTTCAATTCCTATTTGTGTAGGATGTATGACTACCCTCCCCACCTCGCCTTCTCAAGAACTTCAGTGTCTTCCCTGTTTGGTCAGCCATTTCCCCTCTCTACTCTATCAATCCTGTTTTGTGCAAACTTACAATGACATATTGGATCTGAAATAAGATTAAATAATCAATCCCGAAATTTTCTGCTTACACATGTATAGAGAGATTCTTCAAAGAAAGCCTTCTATTTCATCCCCCTCTCGTTCCTCAGGTGACGTCCGTACATTTGTCCCAGTATGCATATTTCTGTCTTTAGCCACACAGAGGCATGAGGCCCAACTACCCCATCCCTTACTGAGGGCAAAACTTGGATTCTTCACTAAGAGATGTGCTCTCTCATTCATCCCTTATTACCTTCATGTACAAGTTAGGTCCTGATTCTTCCTCCCAACCCCATGCTCCCAGAAATAAGACTCAGACTCAAAATTTATTTACAAGTACCTCGGGCTTATAGCTAGGCTCTTCTCTGATGACATCGTAACTTACTATAAACCATTTACGCTGACCTACATCCTGCCTCGTGGCTGGTTACCTGTGCTCAGGTGACATATGTCAGTCTCATCACATCTTCCTGGGAGAATCTCCTGCACCTGGCTCTATTCCAAAATTCTTTCTGCCTCTTGGATGGGGTGTCCCACCTTCTGTTCTACCATTTTGTATAGGCTATAAGTTTTAAGATTGCATTCATACAATACAAAAGATATTCTCTGTACACCTTCCTTTGCAGGTTCTCACTCCCTAATACTAGGTCCATTAAAATGTTGAAAATTCATCATGCTCGGCCCTGGTCTAGCTTTTTTATTTATAAAAGTGTATATATCTTGACTGGAAATAGTTTTCTGAGTTTCTCCCAGAAACTTAGATTTCTTATAACAATCATAACTTACTGTGTAAACTTCTAAAACAGCTACTTATTCCCAACTTTTAACTGTTTTGTACAACACTTAATATCAGTATTTTCAACCTTTTATCTCTCCTCTTTATTCTCAATGTCAAGGCACAACACCACTGTGTAACCTCACAAGTATTTTAATTCTTCCTTCCCTTCTGCATCCATTCCAGTATTCAGTAATTCCTTTTCTTTTTAATCCTTAAAATGTATCCTGCGTTACAGACGTTTTTGACTTTTCCTTCCATCTCCCTGTTCATGATTATCATTATCCCACTGGTTTTCTGCAACAGCTCCAGAATCTGTCACTTCCATAGGAACAATGGGACATAGTATTTGGCATGTTTTGAAGTTCATGTTCAGGATCACCTAATAATGTATAGTAGGATCCCTCCACCCCCCGAGTATGGTTTCCTTTTGTATGGAAACAATAGAATTAAAATTACAATAAGCTTTGTCATGTACACCTTGAATGAAATAGTAAAACAGGATCAGGATAAGGATGATAAACACATTCATAATACAGACAGACAAAAGTAGTCAATATCCCATAGCAATTATAAAATATAGCATACTAGAAGATGGAGAATGTTCTTTAACTAGACCCTGATTTTCGTTGAAATTTCCCAACTCACTGTTGTCTAGGATCTTTGCTCTGCTCTTGGAGAAGTTGTTCCTTTTCCATCCTTCATCAACCTAGCCACTTCTAAATGATAATTGGGGAAATGCCCCAGACTTTTGGCACCAGACCTTCTTCCCATCAAGATATTTAGAAACCTAAAAATTATTTCCTGACTAAAAAGATCAAGAATGTGCCTAGTTCAAAATAAATTACACCCAAACATGCTTATTTTAATTTGGGAAGAACACATCTCAACTCTTTTGTTCCAAGATGTTTGGATTGTCTCTTACCTAGGATTATTCCAAGATGAGCCTTTCCCTTTTCTCCTCTTTTTCTCTACCTGTCCCTACCACCTAATTATAACTTAAACTTTATGTTCCATAAGATGAGCTATTAAGCTAAAATTTTACTACTATAACTCAAATAGAAAACTCTGTCAGGGGTCAATGTCCATATCAGTAGGTGCTCTGCTCAGGAACCAGCTGTCAAACAGGTAAGTAAGCAGAAGTTTACCTGAGGGTTGAGCATGTCTGCTTTAGGTCCATATCTTCCTCCATTAATTAGTTTATTATTCTTCCCTCTTACCTTTTCATATGTGTTTACACACACACACACACACACACAGACACAGACAGACAAACACACACACACACACACACACACAAATTGGCAGAAATCTAAACTACCTTCTATGATTCTCAAGTAGTAATTTTCAATTTTGGTTACACATGACAATTAGCTGGACATCTTTTGAAACCCCAACATCCTATCCACACATTAAACAAATTTAAGACTCTAGGTATGGGACGTAGGCATTCTCCCTTTATCAAACTAGTTAAGCAATCCCAGTGTGTGAACTAGGGGAAATCTGCTCCAGAACAAGCTGTTTTGCATGCTGCTTTTCCCTTTCAAGTCTTGGAACCCAGTACTGATTGCTCAACCTGTGGCTCTGCCACCGCTGTCCCCAGCAGTAAATCAACAAGTATTGAATTCGTAAGTGCTCACATCTGGAACTGATTCTACTTACTCTGCACTCACCCTCCCAGCTGCATCTTTCTCTCTGTATGCATGACACTAAATTCCTAGATTTAACAATTGCATTTTAAATTACTTTTCAGAACTGATTTTATATCATCTCAATGCTGAAACTTTATTCCAGATTTCAACTAAATCTGCCATTTTCTCATCCGGCAAGTGTGCTCATTCTCTCTTGCTTTCTCTCATCTGCATCTGCCTTATTTTTTCTGACCAATAGAAAGTCATTTATAGAGATAATTAGAAACCCAGCTATCTCTACCATGTGCTCTGACTCCCAGTCTTTCTGACTCTAGATTACTTGGCTACAATTACTGATCAGCACATTTAAAAGTAGATATCTCCTTTGAGTCTAAATTGTTATTTATTGTTTTAACATCTGAAAGTTATTCTAATAGATACAGAACACTATTGCATATACACTTGCAGATGCTTAATGATTAATAGAAAAGATTTTAAAGGAAAACAAAAACTAGGTATTTGAAGGCCCATAATTTTATAGCATTTTCTTAACACGTCATTTGTGTCTGAATATGTATCTGTAGAATCAAATTTTTACAAGGCTTGAAGCTGTTACTAGAAGATACTATCTAAGGTTGGCTGGTATTTAAATTCCCTGTATAGATTTTTCATATTGTAAATAGAATACAACAGACTACCAGAAATGTGCATGGTGAAATGAGGTTCTGGTTCAGGATTCAGTTTGGTCAGGTCATGTTTTTATGCAGTTGTTGAGTTCAATTGAGACCCAGCTGGAGATCAATGGCAGGGAATGGAAATTATGATCAGAGAGAGTAATATATGAATTTGTAACAAATGCTTGCTGACTCCCTCAGCTGCCCCAGGCAAGGCATAGTGCAAATCAGAAGGATTTTTAAAATCAAGGACAAGTACAGATGATAAATATACTAAAGTAATAATACAGACACTCAGGTTAGATGTACATTCAGTAGAAATATAACTTCAAGAAGGGAGGGTTTGAACAAGTACCCAAATTCACTGGAGACCAGGAAACAGAAACAACAAAATTAAACTACACAGAGAGAAGACCACTGCACCATTAATTGATTGATTGACTGATTGATTGATTAAAAAGAAAAACTGTGGTGAGCAGGTCACATGTGACAGAGATACTGAAGGCATTTTTAACCAGGAGATGCAAACAGCTCTCTCTCTCTCTCTCTCTCTCTCTCTCTCTCTCTCTCTCTCATATGATGGTGTTATTTACAACTTTATGGGCAAAAAAGGAGAGAACTTCAAACAGCTTTAATACAGGGCGTTGTAGCTGACCCTGCCAGGTTGATAAGTCCCATTCTCAGTGTCCACCCAGTTGTCCACAGATGTACAATCCTGAATCTGCATATGCAGATTTATCAAGTACAGTGCTCACCTTTCAGGCAATCTCTAAAACATAAATACAAAGGAAAGGAAATCACTCATTAAAAACTGCATCAAACCAAGTATTTTAAGCATGAATTTGTTGTTCCTGGAAATTACGCATGCCCAATGAAAACCAAAAGCTGGAAAAGCACTTATACTTCCTACATGAGTGGACAGTTACAACAATAATCATCTTCTGTAATGACTATTTTTAATTTATCACCACCTACTCTGAACTTACTATGAAATGTAGTCAAAATCAGAAGAGAAGACACAGGGATAGTATTCTTTTGTGGAGGACACAATTCCTCCAGAATCATCACGGAGAAATAAACATCTTGTTGATTCTAGGTAGCCAAACAATTAACATCATAAATCTTAGTTCATGTTGATCATATTGAGCTGACATAATTTTACTCCTTGTTGCCATTTCTCTAAATCAAGAGTGTTCAATTCTTCTTCTAGTTCACCATGATCTTCACCAGTGAACAGGTCTTCATCAACTGAAGCAGCATCGATGGATCCATTTTCCTGTCCTCCCACTCTTCTGTCCTTGCCCAAATCACTTCTTCCACCATTTTTCATCAGACCTCCAGAAGCTTCACTTAACTTTTTCTCGTCTCTATCTGTCACATGTGTGCTGTATCTTTCAAGACTGGCTACATTGATACCTGTCTCTTCTACATCTCTTGGGATGTACAGCCTATGTCATTTACACCCATAGAATCATCAGCCACGTCACCATCTGGTCCCTGAATGTAATGGGTATGGTCTGCTTCCTCATCATCATCGTTGACCATCTCAGGATGAAATTCAAATACTTCACAACCACTGATCACCAGTGCTTTCCCTGCTTTGAAGTCAGCTTTCCACCTCTCCATATCTTGTTCAAGTGTATCAATCTTTTCTTGTCTTTTCCTTTTCTTCCACTCAAGAAAAGATTCTACAGTGATTTTGTTAACATTTGGACCTAGAGCACAATGCTCTCTTTCAATTAGATCTTCTAATGAGATTTTGTATTCTTTCTCTTCTTTCATTTTTCTTTCTTTAGCACAAACCCAGGAGGAAATGCATGGTGATACATGCAATTGCCCCCACCTCCGGGGCACACCCAAACCAGCCATACTTGTTATTTTCAGTAGCTTCAAGAAAATGTCTGCATACTTGTTGAGTTTTGGGGGGTTTTTTGTTGTTGTTGTTTTCTTTTTGCTTTTGTTTTTGTTTTTCTGCTTCACTGTGCTTCTTGTTTACTGCTTCGTCCAGCTTTTTCTCATTCCAATTATCCATAGTATCTTTTTCAAGCTCTTCATCTCTTACATCAATGAAAACACTTCATTTTTCACATTTTCTCTCCAAAGTGAGGTCATGAGAGCACTTACATTCATCTCCTTTAGTCCATTGTCCCTGTCTGAAGAATGCACATACCACAGATTTGAAATCTGCACCTTTGCTTATTTTCTGTGCAGCAACCACAGGTTTGAACAACTCGTTTAGTTTTTGTAGTTCTTTCTTCTTGTCATCTTTCTTCAATTTCTTTTCAGCTTCACTTTGTGCTACCTGACGTGGAATCTGTTGACCAAATTTCACTTAATGAGTAACAGCCTTAATAAATTTCTGTTGCTTTGCTCCTCTCTTATACTTTAGTCCAAAAGTTTTGTCCTTAATGATCTTCTCCTTCTTTTTCTGCTCCTCCTTCTTACTGCCCCAAAAAGGACTGTGATGCAGATGGCTACAGATGGCTATGGTCATGGCGGTCAGGGAGTCCTGGAGCTCTGCAGGAACAGGAACACCCAGCCACTGCCTCAGCTGCTGTGGCCCCCCTCTCTCTCTCAATCCTCAAGTTCAGGATAAAAAGTTAGAATCAAGCAGGCAAACATACTATCTATATATTCAGCAAGTCAACACAGAGGCAAAACCTTAGAAATCCTCCGGGTCACCACCAATGAAGCCAATGAGGTCAAATGGACAGTTTCACTCATATCTTCTCAAATGCACAATCTTCAAAGAATTGAAAGTTTCTCCTGCTGAGGTGAGTGGTCATCATACTAACGCACGGAGCTCTGCAGCACTTCCGGTCATTTCTGTCAGCCCACTTCACACAGCAGCCCAGTCTCTCATGCTTTTGCCAAAGAGCCTTTGTGCTGCTTTTCCTCTACTCCTTTAAATGTCCTTTTTGGGCAATTTTACACTATACGTTTTCTTTCTCTGGGATGTACCTCTCATAAAGCTTCCAAAATGTTATCTGTCAATTTACGAAAAGCGTTTCTAAAAATGTCTTTCTTTAATTATATTTTAATTTTCATATTTTACTTTATTTAATATTATTTGGACATTATGGTCACAAAGAACAAATCCGATAGCATTCTATAAACACCTATGTTAAAAGGGTTACTAATTTCTCAACTGCATTTCTAGCTGGTAAATATACCACAAATGAGTATTTTCAAAATTAATATGAACAGTTTTAGGTGAGAGATACTTAAATGTCACTGCAGATTAGTCATACAAGGGTCATTACGGGGCATGAGGAGGAGACTTGAATGCCCCAACCAAGACAGAGCTTGTCCCTGAGACTATTACTGTCATAGATGCTGGGTTAGGCCCTGCTGGTAATGATTATTAATGGTACTGAAGCATCGTTCTTCTTCATGTACTATCTTTCCAAACTAGGCAGAAAAAAAAAGAAACATTTTTCTGCATGCATTCTTGGGAGTGGAAAAGAATATAAAGTAAATGATATGTTACAAATTTCAAGATAAGTATATTTGAATGAAATTACCCCCTACAAAAATTTAACAATAAGTTAATGCTCCTATTTATAAACAAAAAAATCTATTTCTGCAAAATAAACCTTAGTTCTTTAGGGAAAACATGAATCATTGAGCATCTGTAATGTTTATATTCTAATAAGTAATCTGAGATTTTCTTTCTTTTTTTTTGTGATGTCATCAGTAAGCAATTACTACTTTATTGGCAGTGTTCCTAACCTTGAGATGATATGAGTGGCTCTTGAAATCTTTATGACAAATGAGTGGCCATTCACAGTCCCCTTCCACCAATGATGAAGGACCAATCATTCTGGATTTATTAGCACATCAGATTGCTTTAAAGGTCTCGCCAGTGAGACAGAAGGACAAGGCCCTTTGACATTCGGCTGCTTGCCCCAGGCAATGCACCTGCCTATGGATGTATCTTCACAGCAGGAATCTGAAGTGGGTCCTAGAAGATTTTCTAAGAAATAATGTATGTATGTTTATATAAACTGCTTGTCAGTGTGAAGCTAGTACAGAATTCAGAAAAGAGACCAAGGGAGGGGTAATAAGGAAAAATGGAGTGCAGGCAAAGGACACGTGTGTCTTGGAAAAGGACATAAAATGATTTCTTTTTTCTAGTTTCAACTCTGTCATAGTTCTTGCTTTTAGTAATTACATCTAGGAAAGTGTCACTAATAGTGAATGTGCAAAGCTTCATGATTTCATATGGCCTTTCTGATTGTAGAGAAGTCCACTGTGGTCAACAGAGTTTGGGTTGGACTATTATTTGAGACGTTATTATAATCTACTTGTATGACAATTTATTTATGAGTTCAGGATAATAAAGTGATGTAATAACAACAAAAGAAAGGAAATACAAATGATCAAATAAACCCATATCAACACCCTCTCTGGAAAACCTTTATATAAAAGTAGCAGGACCCAAAGCTAACATGCCCAGCATAAACATAGGAGTATAAAACATGGAAAACTTTTCTTGCCACTGTATATAAGGTTTGCTAAATAATATATTTCATGCTCCCTTCCTACTGTTTTAACTCCAGTACTAGAAGTATAAATAATTGCCATATTAACAAGAATAGTAAAGACCAGAAAATTAAATCAAATATTTGATAATCTTTTTTAAAAATGAGACGCAGAGTGATGATTTGAAATTTTGAAATAGATGCACACATAGGCTTGGAGCTATCTCACCCTTGGTATTGTGAGTATGCAAAGGAGTTGTAATCATAACTTCCCAGCATTCTTTGCATCAATCAGTTTACTTCCATACCCCTCCCTTTACCAGTAGAAAGCTTAAATCATTCACTTGTGCTTTTGAAATTTAGGCTCCATTTAGGCCTGGTTTTTTTTTATTCGATATATTTTTTATTTACATTTCAAATGATTTCCCCTTTCCTAGCCCCCCCACTCCCAGAAAGTCCCGTAAGCCCCCTTCTCTCCCCCTGTCCTCCCACCCACCCCTTCCCACTTCCCCGTTCTGGTTTTGCTGAATACTGCTTCACTGAGTCTTTCCAGAACAAGGGGCCATTCTTCCTTTCTTCTTGTACCTCATTTGATGTGTAGATTATGTTTTGGGTATTCCAGGTTTCTAGGTTAATATCCACTTATTAGTGAGTGCATACCATGATTCACCTTTTGAGTCTGGGTTACCTCACTTAGTATGATGTTCTCTAGCTCCATCCATTTGCCTAAGAATTTCATGAATTCATTGTTTCTAATGGCTGAATAGTACTCCATTGTGTAGATGTACCACATTTTTTGCATCCACTCTTCTGTTGAGGGATACCTGGGTTCTTTCCAGCATCTGGCAATTATAAATAGGGCTGCTATGAACATAGTAGAGCATGTATCCTTATTACATGGTGGGGAATCCTCTGGGTATATGCCCAGGAGTGGTATAGCAGGATCTTCTGGAAGTGAGGTGCCCAGTTTTCAGAGGAACCGCCAGACTGATTTCCAGAGTGGTTGTACCAATTTGCAACCCCACTAACAGTGGAGGAGTGTTCCTCTTTCTCCACACCCTCTCCAACACCTGCTGTCTCCTGAATTTTTAATCTTAGCCATTCTGACTGGTGTAAGATGAAATCTCAGGGTTGTTTTGATTTGCATTTCCCTAATGACTAATGAAGTTGAGCATTTTTTAAGATGCTTCTCCTCCATCCGAAGTTCTTCAGGTGAGAATTCTTTGTTTAACTCTGTACCCCATTTTTAATAGGGTTGTTTGGTTTTCTGGAGTCTAACTTCTTGAGTTCTTTATATATATTGGATATTAGCCCTCTATCTGATGTAGGATTGGTGAAGATCTTTTCCCAATTTGTTGGTTGCCGATTTGTCCTCTTGATGGTGTCCTTTGCCTTACAGAAACTTTGTAATTTTATGAGGTCCCATTTGTCAATTCTTGCTCTTAGAGCATACGCTATTGGTGTTCTGTTCAGAAACTTTCTCCCTGTACCGATGTCCTCAAGGGTCTTCCCCAGTTTCTTTTCTATTAGCTTCAGAGTGTCTGGCTTTATGTGGAGGTCCTTGATCCATTTGGATTTGAGCTTAGTACAAGGAGACAAGGATGGATCAATTCGCATTCTTCTGCATGCTGCCCTCCAGTTGAACCAGCACCATTTGTTGAAAAGGCTATCTTTTTTCCATTGGATGTGTTCAGTTAGGCCTGTTTCTTATTTGTATTTATAGAGTTCTTATTTTCTCCCTGACATGTTATCTATACTCAAAGCTATGTGCTTTCTCACATGTTACACAAGCACAAAGGCTGGAAGCACCTGTAATTTCCTGTGTCCATGCTCAGAGCCCCTATTCATCTTCCTGCAGAGAATTTGTCTTCCAGGAGGCTTTTTCTGGTTCCCAAGTCCCAGCGTTCACTACTGTAGTTACCCATCAACTATGTCACTCTCTGTCTTCATGTTAGTTCCTCTGTTTTCACTGCAAACTGTGCATCTCAAGAACCAAGTTCATGTCTGTTTTATTCTAGTAGCCTTGGAGCCCAGTATAGTAGTTAGACCTACTATGTGTTTTGATATAGACTATAGTAGTATTTATAAATTGGAGAGACCAAGAAGTGGTCCTTGGTCAGGTGAAGGCTCAATAGATTCCCCAACAAAGGGAAATCAAGGGGTGGAGAAGGTGGGAGTGGGTCAGGTGGAGGGGCATATATTTGGAGGCAGGGGTGGGAGGAGGGGTTAGGGGTTTTGGAGGAGGGGAGAAACCTGGAAAGGTTTTACCATTTGAAATGTAAATGAAGGTTATATTCAATAAGAAAAAAAGAACATCCATAACCAGGAGGTGGCAAAATAACTCAGTAGATGATGACTCTTACCTCCAAAGCTGAGGATCATAGTTCAATTCTAATATTGCTTATGAATTGTCATCTAACTTCTACCTATCTGTATGGCATACAGGCTCTTATATGTGCATACATGAGCATGTGCACACACACACACACACACATATACACACACACATACACACACACATATACACACGCATGCACATACAGACAAATAAATAAGTAAATAAATAAGCATAATAAAATATTTTAAAGATATCAATATAGTATTCAATTAAACATAACATAGGCCAGTTCAAACTATGAAGTGTGAAAATTGGTGCTAATTAGCATGAAAGGTATTTTTTTCATTAAGTTATTTATTTATTCACCTTTACATCCCAATCATAGCCCCACCTCCTTCCAGTACCCCTCTCATGGTTCCCTCCCCCCAACCCTCCCCTTCTCCTCTGAGAAAGGGGAGCCTCCCCCAGTACCAGCCTTTCCTGGAACCTCCAGTTACTGCAACATTGGGCACAGCCTCTCCCACTGTGGCCTGACAAAGCAGACCATTTAGGGAAGTAGGAAGCAGATGCAGGCAATAGAGTTAGCATAAGTTCCTGCTCTAGTTGTTGGAGGATTCACATGCAGACCAAACTGCATATCTACTACATATATGTGAAGAGACTAGGTCCATCCCTTGTATTCTCTTTGTTTGGTGGTTCAGTTTCTGGGAACCCCCAATAATACAGGTTAGTTGACTATGATAGTCTTCTTGTGGAGTCCCTATCCCCTCTGGGTTCCTCAATCCTTCTCCCAACTTGTCTTATTTAGGGTTTTACTGCTGTGAACAGACACCATGATCAATGCAATTTTATAAAAAACAACATTTAACTGGGGCTGACTTACAGGCTCAGAGGTTCAGTCCATTGTCATCAAGGCAGAAACATGGCAGTATCCAGGTAGATATGGTGCAGGAGGAGCTAAGAATTCTACATCTTCATCTGAAGGCTGCTAGTGGAAGACTGACTTCCAGGCAAATATGGTGAGGTCTTAAGCCCACACCCACGATGACACACATACTCCAAGAAGGCCATGCCTCCTAATAGGTCACTCCCTGGCCAATCATATACGAACCATGTTCTAATGTTCAACTGTGCGTCACTAAAATAGATAGGAAAAACATAACAATAAGAGACCTAGAGTCTGAAGAGATGCCTGAGTGGTTAAGAGTGTTTGCTGCTCTTATAGAGGATCTGAGTTCAATTTCTTGCACCTACATTGTGCAGCTCAAAACAGTCTGTAACTCTAGCTCCAGGGGACATGACATCTACATGCACATGTACACACTCAAAGACATGCAGATAAAGATAAGACTTGGTGTCACTCATGCTCATTACCTTGGGGAAGGAAGGCAAGTTCTTAGTATCAAAGCCTTAAAGCTATATCCATCACTTCCAGTAGCATATCCCTGACTGTCTCCTTCCCAGCTGGTTCATACAACACTTCTGGGAAATGACAGTGTATACAAATGTTATTTTGTATATGAATGTATATGTAGTGCATTATTCATAGAAGTACCCTGAGAACTATCAAAACAAGCACAATATGCTTTAATAAAAATCTCTGTAATGTAAGTGATCCATCCTAATGGATTGAATACCATGAGTCAATATATCAAATATACTCTCACTACATCCAAATGATGCCAGAATATTCCTTGTCTGTTATTGTTACAATCATACAATAATATCAAAGTTATATATTCTAATTAAAAGAAAATACAAGAAACAGTCACAGGTATATTTGATTTTAAAATATTCTCACAAATCAATCTGAATATATAATAAATTAAGAGTGGCAGGGTTACGGGAGATTTTTTTTGCTTATATATATTTTATAGATTTTCTAAAATAATAATCTCCTAATTATATAGTTAGAACAAATAAATGTTGGACAGGCAAGTGCTACTTACACCCAAGCCTAATGAACAGGGTTCAATCCCTGAGTCCTGCAAGGTGGCAGGAGAAATATAATGCAGAAAATTATCATCTGACACCAAATATTAAAATATTTTTAAAAGAAAATTTCATCCTAATTAATAAAAATTTCCCATTAGAACTCAGAAATTATAAAGGATAAATTAGAACAGAGGTTTTGTGTGATTGAAATTACTGAAGTTACTTCAAAGTTATGACTTAAAGAGTCATTATAATCTAGTATGACAAATTGGTAAAGGGCTTCAAGAAAGTACCTGTGTCTAGAAGCATCATCATGGTTCATGGGGACTATGTCACATCTGTTATATAGCAGAATACAGATAGAGTGATGGCAAAACCAAATGGATTCTCCTCACAGGACTCATCAAAGCCTTTAAGGTGCTAATTCTCTTCATAGATTTACAAGATAGCAACATAGTAGGCATAATTTCTACACACATTTCTTTTCACACAGAATATCTGATAGGACTCATTTGATAACATATTCTTCAAAAAATGCATTAAACCAGTGTAGTGCTCATTTTGAAGTGATTGCAAGCAATGTAAATGTGGAATCAATTCAATCAAAATAAATTACCTTAGTTCAATTTATTTCCTGTCCTCACCACTACTGACATTTGGGTCGACATAATTTGCTTATTTGGGGGACTTTGAAGAACATTGTTGACTTTCTGGCCTCCACCCCAAATGCTAATAGCACCAACTCTCAGCATAAGAACTAAAAATGTTCAGGGCCTTGCCTCTGTCCCAAAGGTTACTTAAACAAATATTTATTTCAGGAACTTGAATGAAAATCTACAGCTTGGGTTGGAATCCTCAATTCCACCTCCCCAATTATCAGCATAAGTTACCTTAAGGTCTTTGAGAATGACTGTCTGCTCCAACTAAAGCTAAATGTCACCATGTTGCTTAGCTTTGCATTACTTTTCTCTTTTCTTTTCTTTCCTTTTTTTTTTTTTTTTGGAAATTTTAAAAATAGTTTTTTTGTTTTTTTGTTTTATTTTCAATAAAGAATTTTTTTGTTTTTTTTTATTCGATATATTTTTATTTACATTTCAAGTGATTTCTCCTTTTCTAGCCCCCCACTCCCCGAAAATCCCGCAAGTCCCCTTCTCTCCCCCAGTCCTCCCAACCACCCCTTCCCACTTCCCCGTTCTGGTTTTGCCGAATACTGCTTCACTGAGTCTTTCCAGAACAAGGGGCCACTCCTCCTTTCTTCTTGTACCTCATTTGATGTGTGGATTATGTTTTGGGTATTCCAGTTTTCTAGGTTAATATCCACTTATTAGTGAGTGCATACCATGATTCACCTTTTGAGTCTGGGTTACCTCACTTAGTATGATGTTCTCTAGCTCCATCCATTTGCCTAAGAATTTCATGAATTCATTGTTTCTAATGGCTGAATAGTACTCCATTGTGTAGATATACCACATTTTTTGCATCCACTCTTCTGTTGAGGGATACCTGGGTTCTTTCCAGCCTCTGGCAATTATAAATAGGGCTTCTATGAACATAGTAGAGCATGTATCCTTATTACATGGTGGGGAATCCTCTGGGTATATGCCCAGGAGTGGAACATCGATGCAAAAATAATCAATAAAATTCTTGCCAACTGAATCCAAGAACACATCAAAACGATCATCCACCATGATCAAGTAGGCTTTATCCCGGGAATGCAGGGTTGGTTCAATATACGGAAATCCATCAATGCAATCCACTACATAAACAAACTCAAAGAAAAAAACCACATGGTCATTTCATTGGATGCCGAAAAAGCATTTGACAAAATTCAGCATCCTTTCATGCTTAAAGTCTTGGAAAGAACAGGAATTCAAGGCCCATACCTAAACATAGTAAAAGCAATATAGAGCAAACCGGTAGCCAGCATCAAACTAAATGAAGAGAAACCTGAAGCAATCCCACTAAAATCAGGGACTAGACAGGGCTGCCCCCTTTCTCCTTATCTTTTCAATATTGTACTTGAGGTACTAGCTCGGGCAATTCGACAACATAAGGAGGTCAAAGGGATACAAATTGGAAAGGAAGAAGTCAAACTATCATTATTTGCAGATGACATGATAGTCTACCTAAGTGACCCAAAAAACTCCACTAGAGAACTCCTACAGCTGATAAACAACTTCAGCAAAGTGGCAGGTTATAAAATCAACTCAAGCAAATCAGTGGCCTTCCTATACTCAAAGGATAAGCAGGCTGAGAAAGAAATTAGGGAAATGACCCCCTTCACAATAGCCACAAACAGTATAAAGTATCTTGGGGTGACTCTTACCAAACATGTGAAAGATCTGTATGACAAGAACTTCAAGACTCTGAAGAAGGAAATGGAAGAAGACCTCACAAAATGGGAAAACCTCCCATGCTCATGGATCGGTAGAATCAATACAGTTAAAATGGCCATTTTGCCAAAAGCAATATACAGATTCAATGCAATACCCATCAAATCCCAACTCAATTCTTCACAGAGTTAGAAAGAGCAATTCTCAAATTCATCTGGAATAACAAAAAACCCAGGACAGCTAAAACTATTCTCAGCAACAAAAGAAAGTCTGGGGGGATCAGTATCCATGACCTCAAGCAATACTACAGAGCAATAGTGTTAAAAACTGCATGGTATTGGTACAGTGACAGGCAGGAGGATCAATGGAACAGGATTGAAGATCCAGAAATGAACCCACACACCTATGGCCACTTGATCCTCAACAAAGAGGCTGAAAACATCCAATGGAAAAAAGATAGCCTTTTCAACAAATGGTGCTGGTTCAACTGGAGGTCAGCATTCAGAAGAATGCGAATTGATCCATCCTTGTCTCCTTGTACTAAGCTCAAATCCAAATGGATCAAGGACCTCCACATAAAGCCAGACACTCTGAAGTTAATAGAAAAGAAACTGGGGAAGACCCTTGAGGACATCGGTACAGGGAGAAAGTTTCTGAACAGAACACCAATAGCATATGCTCTAAGATCAAAAGTTGACAAATGGGATCTCATAAAATTACAAAGTTTCTGTAAAGCAAAGGACACCATCAAGAGGACAAATCAGCAACCAACAAATTGGGAAAAGATCTTCACCAATCCTACATCAGATAGAGGGCTAATATCCAATATATATAAAGAACTCAAGAAGTTAGACTCCAGAAAACCAAACAACCCTATTAAAAAATGGGGTACAGAGTTAAACAAAGAATTCTCACCTGAAGAACTTCGGATGGAGGAGAAGCATCTTAAAAAATGCTCAACTTCATTAGTCATTAGAGAAATGCAAATCAAAACAACTCTGAGATTTCACCTTACACCAGTCAGAATGGCTAAGATTAAAAATTCAGGAGACAGCAGGTGTTGGAGAGGATGTGGAGAAAGAGGAAGACTCCTCCACTGCTGGTGGGGTTGCAAATTGGTACAACCACTCTGGAAATCAGTCTGGCAGTTCCTCTGAAAACTGGGCACCTCACTTCCAGAAGATCCTGCTAAAAATAGTTTTTAATTAAAATTTTTCTCTGCAAATTTTTAAAATAGAAATTATACTTGTGTGATTTTTTTTCAATTCCCTGATTCTGTTTTTTATTGTATTGTCTTTGATACCCTTAATTTCTCTAATGTCTTTATGATGAATGTAGTTAGTAGCCCCTGCTCCTGCTTCTTATGAATGCTACCCTAGCTGTCATTAATTGTCAAGTGGATGTAGCCCCATGCCATCTTGGAAAAGAGGCTTGATTGAGGCCCTTCATGGATCAATTTAACTTGTGGACATGTCTGTGGGTCTTGTCCTGGTGATTAATTGATATAGGAGGGCCCAGCATTCTTAGGGTTCCACTTCCCAGGCAGGTGGTACTGTGCTGTATAGCAAAGTCAGCTAAGCATGGGCCTGAGAGGCAGCCAGCAAGCAGCAACCTCTATGGTTCTGCTATAATTTCTTGGCTTTAGTTTCCTAGGTACATTTTAACAGTTCAGAAAAATCAAAAGCTAAAGTCACTAAGAGCTTTCAAAAACGAAAAAATATCAATAATTAAATGGCCAAGATTTTGAATAAACTGATCCCCTTACCAGAAAAAACTACTTTTAAGAGAAAGTAATAAAGAAGCACCTTCAAAGATCTGAAGGGAAATTACTTTGAAAATTAATCTGTCTCTTAATTCTAAATTGAGTCTGACAGAAAAAGAAAGATGTTAAACTTAACATTTTACACTCTATCCCTACAAAGTTACTTAGGGATATATTCTAGAAAAACAGGAGAGTAAACAAAGATTGACCCATACATTAACTTCTGAAAACAGTGGACCTAAAACCAGAGACTAATGAAAGAAAGAAGGCCAAGGTTGAGGGCTGCACGGCAGGCCTGAGGAGGACAAAATCCAAATTGAAGCAAGCAAGGCTCTCAAAAGGAAGGTACCTGCAATCATTTCCTGTCCTGCTGTGACAAAATATCTTAATCAAAGGCAACTTGGAGAGGAAAGATTTTTGCCTCATCTTACTCTTGCAGATCACAGTCTACCATTGGAGATGTCAGGGCAGGAGTGCAAGGAAGGAATGAGGAGGCAGAACTGTCACTCCACACAGCACTTCTGATGAGGAAACCATTGCTTTTCCAAATATTGTGTCAAAGACAGCCATCTGCTGAAATACTGCTCAGTGGACTTATCCTTTTATCTGTGCCACATTTCAGTGAAAAAAAGAAAACAGACATAACTTAAAAGAAAATGAAAATGCCCTTAATTTTTATATTAAGAGCTACAAATAACTATTATGTAGGATAAATCATTTGCATAGTCCCTGGGTGCTCACAGGCATGTACACACACACACACACACACACACACACACACACACACAAACAGAGAGAGAGAGGGAGAGAGAAAGAGAGAGAGAGAGAGAGAGAGAGAGAGAGAGAGAGAGAGAGAGAGAGAGAGAGAGAGAGAGAGAGAGAAACCCTAGGTCACTGGCAAATATGATTTCTAAAATACCTCTTTAGTACTAATAATCAGTAAACATCAGAAACGCTTTTAGTTTTTTATTTATTATATAAAACATTTTATATATTCACCTTTCTAGCTTTTGCAAAACTTTCTGTTGAAGAAACACTAATCAAACAATGGAATACATATGGTAATAAGGATCCAGGACTTTAAAAATGCCCTGTTGGAATCCCAATGTACTACAGGAGAACTGAGCTATAAGTTTATTTTTAAACAAAAAGAAAAATAAGTGCATAACACATGAAATAAGGAGATAAGTGTAAATAAGCATTATTTACAGTACTAGGGTACAGAATCAGCCTAGGAGTCTATCACCAGATGAATCCATGTATACATATACAGGACAATTTCATTTAGCCATTAAAAACATTTTGACATTGCCATAAAAGCCATTGTAACTGTAAACCATCACATTAAGCAAAACAATAAGCATAGCTCAGATGTGTGGAACATGTATGTGTGATGATAGCAAAGATGATGATGATGATGATGATGATGATGATGATGGTAGAATCAGTGCTACTTGGAATAAGAAGAGGACTTTGGGAAAGGGAGAGTGATGCAAAAGAGTAATGAAGTTAAGCATGTTCAAATTACACGATATACTGGAATTAAAATGTCATTATGAAACTAATCACTTTGCACAGTAATTTTTTTTGCTCCTAAGCAAACCAATAAATCTGATCCTGACATGAATAAAAGAATAACCTGAAATAATTAGTTGATACTTTTTATATCCATCCATTCAAAAGAAAAGGCTACCAACCACTACAATGCTAATGATAAGTCTCAAGAGTTGGAATATAACAGCTAACAATCAATAATTAATAATGAAGATTATTAATACTTTATACTAGGGAACTCAAACAATAATTTATGCATGAAATGATTATAGCTTAAGTTAGAAACTGCTGCATGATAGAGAACAAGAAATACTAGAGGAGGATGAGGAGCCACAAATGATATAAATGGGAAGATAGCACTTTCAAACAAAAAGGGAAGAAGAAACTGGCATTGAGTTGCTTGTATATATCCAAAGCATAAATAAGATAAAGTTATCCTTGCTTATACTTTGAGGACTATCACATAAGGAAAGAACACAAGAACCAGAGGTTCAAGGCCAGAGTGTGCTTGGAAAGGTCAACAAACAGCCAAGAGTCCGGTGGGAGGAGAAGAGAAAATAGTTTGAAGAAGTTGCTTGGCCAGATCTTTTCTAATGTTACAAAGGCTTTAAATTTTACCTGAGTAAAATGGTAACAGTTCAAGGGATTAAGCAGAAGAGCATCTATAATCCAGATTGTAAGAGAATGGCTTTGGATACTGTGTTTATAGAAAATAGATGGGGAAGGTAGGGAAAGGAAAGAACAAGACCTGTGTATTACAGGCAAGAACAGCATAGACCCTTCTGTACAGCATGGCAGTCTTGAGTACTACCTGGTGTCTGAATACAGATCCATGGGTTATGCAATAGAGGCTGTGGTTGGTTCCATAAGGATGTGGTTATCCAATTGGAAGGGAGAAGCTATATCAACTCTAATTTCAAAGAACTTCAATTATCTGAAGAAAGAAATTGAGGAAGATATCAGAAGATGTAAAGGTCTCCCATTCTCATAACTCAGTAGCATTAACATGATAAAAATGTCCATCCTACCAAAAGCAATGTACAGATTAAATGCAATTCCCATCAAATTAAGAACACAATTCTTTACAAACTTTGAATAAGCAATCCTCAAATTCATGCAGAAAAACAAACAAAAAACAGAATAGCTAAACCAATCCTGAACAATAAAAGAAATTCTGAAGGTATCACCATCTCTGACCTCAAGCTGTACTACAAAACAACACTAATAAAAACTGCATTGTATTGGTATAAGAGCAGGCATTGATTGATCAATGGAATCAAATCCAATTCCCTTAAATAAATCCATATATTTATGGGCACTTGAGTTACAACAAAAACCACAAAACCATACAATGGAAGAAGGAAAGCATCTTTAACAAATTGTGTTGATCTAACTGGATGTCTATATGTAAAAGAATACAAATAAATTCACATCTATCACCCTGCACAAAAATTCAAGTTCAAGTGGACCAAAAATCTCAATGTAAAACCAGATAAGCTAAATGTAACAGAACAGAAAGTGGGAAATAGCCTTGAATTCATTGGCACAGAAAAAACGTTTCTGAACAGAACACCAATACCTCTGGCGCTAAGATCAATAATTGATAAATGGGACCTCATGAAGCTGAAAAGCTTCTGTAAGGCAAAGGACACTGTAAATAGAGGGAAATGTCAGCCTACAGACCGGTAAAAGATCTGCACTAACACTATATCTAACAGAAGGATAATATCCAAAATTTGTAAAGAAATTAAACACCAATACCCAAATAAACCATTTTTTTTAATTTTCTTTTTTTATTCGATATATTTTTTATTTACATTTCAAATGATTTCCTCTTTTCAGGCACCCCCACTCCCCAAAAGTCACATTAGCCCCCTTCCCTCCCTCTGTTCCCCCATCCACACCTTCCACTTCCCTGTTCTGGTTTTGCCCTATACTGCTACACAGAGTCTTTCCAGAATCAGGGGCCACTCCTCCGTTCTTCTTGTACCTCATTTGATGTATGGATTATGTTTTGGGTATTCCAATTTTCTAGGCTAATATCCACTTATTAGTGAGTGCATACCATGATTGATCTTTTGAGACTGGGTTACCTCACTTAGTATGATGTTCTCCAGCTCCATCCATTTGCCTAAGAATTTCATGAATTCATTGTTTCTAATGGCTGAATAGTACTCCATTGTGTATCTATACCACATTTTTAAAGAATGAATGCAAATAAACCAATTTTAAAAATGAGGTTCAACAGCTAAGTAGGGAATTCTCAACAGAGGAATCTATAATGGTGAGCAACACTTAAAGAAATCTCCAATATCATCAGACAACAGGGAAATGCACATCAAAATGACCCTGAGATTCCATCTTACACCTGTCAGAAAGGCTAAAATAGAAAACAAAAGTGGTAGCTCGTGCAATTGAGGATGTGAGCAAGTAGAACCATTACTCAGTCCCTGGTGGGAGGGAAAACTTCTACAGCCACTTTGGTGGGTCTACTACTATTGTGAATAGTTCTACTACTCCTGGGTATATTCCCAAAAGATGCAACAGGGCTAAGTTATGTTCATAGCAGCTTTATTCATAATAGCCAGAAACTGGAAACAACATAAATGTCCCCAACCAATGATAAAATGGATAAAAAAAAATGCGGCATATTTATGCAGTGGAATACTATTCAGCTATCAAAAACAAAGACATCATCACTATTCAGACAAATGGATGGAACTAAAAAAATATTCTGAGGTAAACCAGAACCAGAAAGACATGTATGATATATATTCATTTATAAGTGGACTTTCAACATAATGTGAAGGGCAACCATGCTACAATCCATAGACCTAAAGAAACTGGGTAATAAGGACCCCTAAAGGAGGATACATGAATTTCACTCAGAAGGGGATACTAAATAGTCATTGGAGGTGGGTGAACAGAAGGAACTAGGTAAAATAGGATGTGAGGAATAGGAATGGGGATGGCAATCAGGTGAGGGGGACAAGAAAGGACTAAGAGGGAGAGTGAAAATTAGCAAGGGGAGGGACATCTCTGGTGACTACCCACAGGGTGGACACAGGAGAGGAGGCAGGATGTGTATCTTTGATTCCTACCAGAAGGGGATATAGAGACTAAAGTGGCCACTTTCTTCAGGCAGGACTTCCAGAGGAGGGAGGGAGACATCAATCTAGGCACAAAACCCACAACATAAAATTTGTCTTGCCTACAAGATATACAGGAATAAAGATGGAGCAGAGACTGAGGGAATAGCCAACCAATCATGACCCCAACTTGTGACCAGTACCATGTGGGAGAGCCAACTCCTGACACTCATCATGCTCACAGACAGGAACCCAATCTAACTGTCTCGCAAGAAGTTTCATCCAGTATTAGATGAAGGCAGATTTAGAGACCCACAGCCAAACATCAGGTAGAGAACAGGGAGTCTTCTGAAAACATGGGGGATAGGAGTTAGCAAATTGCAGGGGTCAAGGACACCACAAGAAGACCCACAGAGTCAAATAACCTGAAACCATGGGGGATCACAGAGCTTGGGCCAACAACCAGGGAGCATGTGCAGCTTAGTATTCATGTGGGTTCCCTAAGAAGTCGAACAGACAGGGACTAAACCACCAAACAAAGAGTACACATGGAGGGACCCATGGTTCCAGCTGCATATGTAGCAGAGAATGGTGGCCTTGTTGGGTATCAATGGGAAGAGACACCCTTTGTCCTATGAAGGCTCAATGTCCCAGTATAGGGGAATTGGAGGGTGGGGGGAAGCAGGAGTGGGTGGGTTAGGGGAGCACCCTCATAGAGGCAGAGGAAGGGGAATAAGATAGGGGGTTTTGGGGGGATCAGGAAAGGGGATAACATTTGAAATGTAAATAAAAGAAAATATCCAATAAAATGTTTTAAAAATAAAAAAATAAAAAATAAAAATAATAAAAAGACTAGAAGTAGACATGTGAAGGGGGCACTTAGATAAAAACTAAATGTTAGAACAATTAAAAAAAAAAAAAAGAAGAAGTGGAGCAGAGGCTGTCTTGGTCTCTCTCCCCTGACATTGGATCCTTGCTCTCACTACTTGGACTGCCTAATTGAACCTCAGTGGGGGAGGATGTGCCTAGACCAGCTGAAACTAGATGACCAGGATGGGATAATACCCAAAAGGGGATTCCCTTATCTGAGGAGAAGGGGGCCTATTGAGGGAGAATTTGTTAGGTGGGATTCAGAAAAGAGGAGGGAGAGGGTCTCTGATTGGGATGTAAAGTAAATAAAAACCTAAAATTAAAAAAAGCTATATGTTAAACAAATATAGATGAGGCACATCAAAAAATATTCTGTCACACTTGCTAGGGAAGCTCACTATAGATCTTTCTCTCTCCTTTCATTCCTCAAGATCCAATGCCTCATCTCTAGCACTAGAGCAGACTATCTGTGGTGACTCTGTTTACTATCTCCCCTCATTTAAAGGAGGAGAAATAAGCAGATTCTGATTGAACAGTCTGCTCTCCTTCCTCCTGTGAAATTTTTGGATGCTAAACCTCTACCTAATCCCAATTCCCAGAAATGCCAGTGTCTACACCTGTCAAGTCCACAGAAAATTTCTTACTAGGAAACACACAGTAATCACATTTTCCTAAAATCTAGAGACTATATATTCAAATTCCTAACATGTAGATAATATTTAAAGTCCTAAAACTAGAAGACTTCAAAGAAAGAAGAAAGTAAATCAAAGCTGAGCACAGTGTACAAAAATAATAAGTAATAGCAGAGAAAGAACCAGCAAGGGGCAGTCACTATAAAAATACAAGTAATTTTCTCACAGAAATAGATAAGAATTGTAAAATTCATATAAAAAGAAAAGACCCCAAATTTTGAAAGCAATTTTTATAGGATAAGGGTAAGAAACAATAGACTCTACCTCAAAAGGAGCAATAGAGTAAGAACAAAATCTGAGTGATAGGACTAAAAAGTACTGAAAACAGAGCCTCTGTCACTCCAGTTGAGTCTTTCCCTGGATTGGTGAGGAAAGCAGAGACCTCATCCAAAACATAACTAGGTGCCCCTGGTGAAAACATATAGCATATTAAGGAAGTCATGGTGACAGAAGGTTGAGGCAACTGATCACCTTGCTTCTGCAATCAGGAAGCAGGGAGAAATGAATACTGGTATTCAGCTCACGGTCTCATTTTATTCAGTCCAGACAACAGCCTATAACCCACAGTTAATGTGAATCTTTCCATCTCAATTAATTTAATCTAGAAACATCTTCAGAAACATACCCAGAAGTTTGATTCTAGAATAATTCTAAATACCATTCAGTGGACAATCAAGATAAACCATCATAACTCAACGTCATGTCACCTTAACAGTACAACTCTGAAGCCATCTCCTTCTACCTCTTGTCTCCATAGACTTATGGCCATCAGATGATACAAAATGCATTTAATGCAACTTTATTGTCTTTTAACAATTTGAAAAACTGTTTAAAGTGAATTTAGAACCCAAGATGGACAGTCTTGTACTTGTGCATTTTATGCAGTTTTAAAAAAACAATTTACATACTTCCAATGCATAAAAGTAAAGAGTAAACATTGGGATGATGGGACATGTTTAGAAAGGAAAGATTGGATTCCAACAGGGCTGCTACCTGTGGTCTTAATCTGGACATGTTCATGCTCTTGGCATATGGTACAAAGAACTGAATAAATACACAGGATAACAAAGTAGCAGAGGATTTTATTCACAAGTAAGACCAAAATATAGGCAAGAAACATTGCTAAAGCCCAGAGAGCTCTGTCTTAACCTTTCTATAATGATCCAGAAGAAGTTGGTTGTTAGTGGTGGAGTACTAGTGGGTTTCTATTTTAATTGATACCGTTTGTAAACTTTTGTTCACAGTGCATGTGTTTTTCCATGATGTATGTGAATTTAATTATGTTCCTGCCCAATCATGTATAGACATAAGATTGCAAATGTGGTCTGGAGAGATGGCTCAGTGGTTAAGAACACTGACTGCTCTTCCAAAGGTCCTGAGTTCAAATCACAGCAACCACATGGTAGCTCAAAACCATTTGTAATGAGATCTGATGCCCTCTTCTGGGATGTCTGAAGACAGCTATAGTGTACTTACATATAGTAAATAAATAAATAAATAAATAAATAAATAAATAAATAAATAAATCTTTTAAAAAAAGATTGCAAATGGATTTATTTGCCCCAAAATTCACACAGAGAACAACACAGCAGGTTTTACTTCGCATGTACTTAAAAATCAGTATAGGCTGAACTGGTTCACTGCCTCTAGTTTTAGAATATGTTTTCATTGTATGTTTGACTACAAAAGGTTACTAGGGTTTCTAGAAAGATAAGGAACATAATGATCATAAAGGTTTTGTGCAGAGAGGTATGGTGCATTTATATGCAAGTGAATGCACCATTTCTCCAGGTATTTGTTAGGAAAATAGTAAATATATAGCTCTAGGCAAGTGGGATTTATGTTATTAATCCACTCTTGATCTGCTTTAGGGCAACAACAAACTTTTAAGACCTATGTCTGGTATCTGGGGAAAATTGTGAAAATAACAGGATGAATTTTTAAGGCCTTAGGAATCCCCACATCTAAGTTCTTTGTCTGCAACATGTGTAGCCTCTCTGTTATTGTCATTTTATTCTGCCCCTATAGTTTTCTCTAGTGGAGAACCCATTGTTTTATTACCTTCAATATCCTAGAGTCTTCATTGCACCTTAGGTTTTATGTATAAAGTATCATGTGGTGTCTTTGAGGACCACTTTATAGGGACACTGACCCAACAACATATTACCTGACTTCAGCAGCTTCCTGGAAGCATGACGAAAAACCGTCAACCCTAAATCTTCCATACCTGAAAAACCAGGACCACATGAATTATGCTACCAGATTATATTGATAGCTCAGAATGGGGCCTAGTCCCCTTGGACCATAGATGCATTTGTTTTTATATGCTAACCTTATGAAATAACTTCAGGACATTCTCAGTTTACACTTTTTCTTTTCAAATTAATTAGCATTTCTGCAAAATGGAGCCTTTAGGGGATAGAGTTATAACCTCTGGACATCTTTTTTCTCCCCATGCAGACAGTAAGATTTCTCTTCAATGGTACCAACATTTTCTAACAATCGCTGATGCCTTTTATCCTGTCTTTATTGCAATGCTGGATTCATACTTCATAACACTCTTCCATTTAACCAAAATATGTTTTTAAAAACTTTGTGTGTGGGCACTGGTCCCTTTCTGTTTGGCCTGGTTTACCTTGGGAGCAAACTCCCCAACCAGCCCCATAACACTTAGAGGAACCTCCACTCTCAGGCACTTTAACATACCCAGGAGTGAAAATGTGAAAATGACTTAACATCTATCCCAACACCACTGTGAGCAACTGTGATCAGCTGCATGCAGGGACACAGGAACCCTGCCCTACCAGTGGAATGGGTTCCTTCTGATCTGGATTGGTTTACCTCGAGAGCAAACCATCCAGTCAGTCAGCAACACATAGAGAAACATCTGCTCACAGGAACACAGGATCACAGGATTTTAGGACCCCAAGGCCACAGAGGCAGCATGACTCCTTGGAGCTCTGATACACACAGGATCTCAGGATAACAGGATCCCAAAATCACAGGACCACAGAGACAGTTGGACTCTGAGGAGTTCTAACACAACCAGGATCACAGGAAAAGCAGGCTATAGTCACATATAGTGAGAGCAGGTGACATTAGAGATAATCAGATGGCAGGAGGCAAGCAAAAGAACATAAGCAACAGAAACTAAGGGAACATGGCATCATTAGAACCCAATTCTCCCAACATAGCAAGTCCTGGATACACCACCACCCTGGAAAAACAAGATTCCAATCGAAAATCACTTCTCGTGATGATGATAGAAGACTTTAAGAAGGACATAAATAACTCCCTTAAAGAAATACAGGAAAACACTGGTAAACAGGTAGAAGCCCTTAAAGAGGAACCACAAAAATCCCCTAAACAATTACAGGAAGACACAATCAAACAGGTGAAAGAAATGAACAAAACCATCCAAGATTTAAAAATGGAAATAGAAACAATAAAGAAATCACAAAGGGAGACAACCCTGGAGTTAGAATAGCTAGGAAAAGGATCAGGAGACATAAATGCAAGCATTACCAACAGAATACAAGAAATAGAAGAGAGAATTTCAGGTGTAGAAGATGCCATAAAAAGAATTGACAAAACACTAAAAGAAAAATGCAAAATGGAAAAAGCTCCTAACAAAAGACATCCAGGAAAACCAAGACATAATGAGAAGGCCAAACCTAAAGATAAAAGGAATAGAAGACAGTGAAGATTCCCAGCTTAAAGGGCTAGTAAATATCGTCAACAAAATTATAGAAGAAAACTTCCTAACGTAGAGAAAGAGATGCCCATGAACATACAAGAAGCCTATAGAACTCCACATAGAGTGAACCAGAAAAGAAATTCCTCCTTTCACATAATGATCAAAACACCAAATGCACTAAACAAAAAAAGAATATCAGAAGCAGTAAAGGGGAAAGGTCAAGTAACATATAAAGGCACACTTATCAGAATTACACCAGACTTCTCACTAGAGACTATGAAAGCTAGATCTTGGACAGATCTCATACAGATCAGAAAATAACATAAATGTCAGCCCAGGCAAAACTCTCAATTACCATAGATGGAGAAAACAAGATATTCCGTGACAAAACCAAATTTATACAGTATTTCTCCACAAACTGAGCTCTACAAAGGATAATGAGTGAAAAATACCAACACAAGGCAGGAAACCACACCCTACAAAAAGCAAAAAAGTAATCTTTCAAGAAACCCAAAATAAGATAGCCACATAAACAGAATTCCACCTTTAACAATGAAAATGATAGGAAGGAACTATCAGTTTTCCATAATCTCTCTTTTTTTGTTTTTGTTTTTGTTTTTGTTTTTTGTTATTTGTTTTTTGGATTTGGTTTTTTTGAGATAGGGTTTCTCTGTGTAGCCCTGGCTGTCCTGGAACTCACTCTGTAGACCAGCCTGGCCTCGAACTCAGAAGTCCGCCTGCCTCTTCCTCCCAGAGTGCTGGGATTACAGGTATGCGCCACCACTGCCTGGCACCCGTAATATCTCTTAACATCATGGCCTCAGTTCCCCAATAAAAAGACATAGACAAACAGACTGGATATGTAAACTGGATACAAGAGATAGAAGAGAGAATCTCAGGTGCAGAAGATGCCATAGAAAACATTGACAAAACACAAAAAGAGAACACAAAATGCAAAAGCTCCTAACACAAAACATCCAGGACAACATTTTTCTGCATACAAGAAACCCACCTCAGTGACAAAGACAGTCACTACCTCAGAGTAAAAGGATGGAAAACAACTTTCCAAGCAAATGGTCCCAAGAAACAAGCTGGAGTAGCCCTTCTAATATAGAATAAAATTGTTTTTCAACCAAAAGTTGTCAAAAAAGAAAAGGAAGGGCACTTCATACTTGTCAAAGGAAAAAAATCTACCATGATGAACTCTCAATTCTGAACACCTATACTCCAATGCAAGGGAACATGCATTCATAAAAGAAACTTTGCTAAAGCTCAAAGCAAACATCACACCCCACAGAATAATAGTGGAGACTTCAACACCCCACTCTCAGCAATGGACAGATCTTGGAAAGAGAAACTAAACAGAGACACAGTTAAACTAACAGAAGTTATGAACCAAATGGATCTAATAGTTATATAGTACATTTCATCCTAAATCAAAGGAATATACTTTCTTCTCAGCACCTCATGGGCCTTCTCCAAAACTGATCATATAGTTAGTCACAACACAGTCCTCAACAGATACAAGAATTTTGAAATAATTCCATGCAACCTATCGGATCACTACAGTCTGAAGCTAGTCTTAAATTTAAAAAAAAAACATAAAACACACAAACACACATGCACATGGGAACTGAACAATGCTCTACTTAATACTAACATGGTCAAGAAAGAAATAAAGAAATTAAAGATTTTTTTTTGGAATTCAATGAAAATGAAGACACATCATACCAAAAATTATGGGACAATGAAATCAGTGTCAAGAGGAAAACTCTTTGTATGCTCTAACTGCATACAAAAAGAAATTGGAGAGAGCTTACACTACCAGCTGGACAGCACACCTGAAAACTCTGGAACAAAAAGAAGCAAATACACCCAAGAGGAGTAAACAGCAGGAAATAATCAAACTCAGGACTGAAATCAACCAAATAGAAACAAAACCAACTATACAAAGGATTGACAAATGCAAGAGCTGGTTTTTTGAGAATATCAACGAGATAGATCAACCCTTAGCCAGACTAACCAGAGGACACAGAAACAGTATCCAAATTAGCAAACTCAGAAATAAAAAGGGAGATATACCAACAGAAACTGAAAATTTAAAAATCATCAGATCCTACTACAAAAGCTTTTACTCAACAAAATTGGGAAATCTGGATGAAATGGATAATTTTTTGGACTCATACCAGGTGCCAAAATTAAAACAGGATCAGATAAACCATCTCAACTGCCCCATAACCCCTGAAGAAATAGAATCACTCATTAATAATTTTCCAACCAAAAAACCCCAAAATCAGATGGATGTAGTGGAGAATTCTATCAGCCCTTCAAAGAGGACCTAACACCAATACTCTTCAAACTATTCCACAAAATAGAAACACAAGGAACACTACACAATTCATTCTATGAAGTCACAATTACACTTACACCTAAATCTAACAAAGATCAAACAAGAAAAGAGAACTTCAGACTTGTTTCCCTTATGAACATTGATGCAAAAAAATACTCAATAAAATCCAAGAACGCATCAAAATGATCACTCACCAGGATCAAGTAGACTTCATCCCAGGGATGGATCACTATATGGAAATCCATTGATGTAGTCCACTACTAAGCAAACTCAGAGATAAAAAGAATATGATCATTGCATTAGATCCTGAAAAAGCATTTGACAAAATTTCATATACCCTCATTTTAAGTCTTGGAAATGTCAGGAATTCAATGCCCATTCCTAAACATAGTAAAAGCAATATACAGCTAACTAGTAGCCAATGTCAAACTAAATGGAGAGAAATTTGAAGCAATCCCACTATAATCAGAGACTAGACAAGGCTACTTCTCTGTCCTGATTTATTCAATATAGTACTTGAAGTACTTGAAGCCTGTCCTTCCTGTGACCTTGGTTGTGTCAGAACTCTTTAGAGTCATCCCTTTAGAGTCTGGGATCCTGGGATTCTGAGATCCTGTGATACTGAGATCCTGGGTGTGTCCGAACTCCTGGGAGGCAAGCTGCCTCTGGGACCCTGAGGTCCTGCTGTGACCAAACTCCTATGCTCTTCTGCTCCTGTGATCCTGTGATCGCATGATCCCATGATCCTGTGATCATCTGATCCTCTCATTCTGGGCATGTTAGAGTGCCTAGGAGTGGAGCTTCCTCTGGGTGATGTGGGACTGGCTGAGGAGTTTGTGCACAAGGTCTGATCAAAGAATTGGCTCAGACCCTTTTAATTTCTTAAGGAGAAAGAACAAATACTGTACTGCATAAGAAACATTCAATGAAAGGCCTACAGGTATGAAAACAGTCACTATTATTTGAGAACATGAAAGACATGATCCAAAAATCACTGAATATGTACTAGCATACCCACATTCCAGGATAAATATTAACTATGTGATGTCTGTACATACATATTTGCCTGTGAGATCAAAGCATCAATTTTCACATCTCCAAAATGATTCCCGTAAACTCTCTATCATTTAACAAGGTAGGTAAAAAACATTTATTACTTATTACACAAACACACACACATGTGCACACACACACACACACACATGAAGGTATTTTATTTACTTATAGCTCTATATGTTTTTCAAAATCTTTTGACTTATGAATATAAAATAATCTATATTTTAAAATGTAATGTAAGAAGTAGTAATAAGTCTAAATTACTTATAATTCTGTTATCTAGGATTATGATTGCAAGATTCTGTTGTGGATAGCCCTGGCTTGTATTTTGATGCTAATTCCACTGGTTTTTTTCCTCTGCTCTTTATGTTTTCCATAGTCTTTGTTTATTTTGTCTATATCCTTTACTTTATCTTTGATTATTAGTATCTTACGTTTGCTTCATTCTGTTTCTAATTAAGATACAGAGTTTTTCAATTTCATCTTCATCTTATCTTGTGTTCCCACAATGTTTCTCTCTTTGTTGAGTTTGGTCTTCAAATTCTGAATTCTCATCAACATTTGGTTCAGCTGTTTATTTGTATTTTCTTGGACATCACTAAAACAGTTATTATGATACTTTTGGGGTTCAATTGATATAGTGTTTTCTCAACTCTTTAAATTACTTGATAAAGTTTACAATTATTCTGTAAATTCTGTGTCCTGAAGTTTAGTTATATAGTTCTCATTAGAGAACCCTCCTATAAGACTAGTGGGTTTGATGTGAGACGGGCTACCTTGACCATTCTTTGTTGTTGTTCTTGCTGCTGCTGCTGTTGTTTTTGTCTTTGTCTTTGTTTTTGTTAATTGACCTAGCCATAGTTACTTCTTTCTTTGGATACATGTCTAATCTGATAGACTGGGCTAGTACAGGAGATATGTAACCTGATATAAAGAAGGAAAAAACTGGGAGATAAGGTGTTTAATTGAACCAGGGAAGATGTCTCAGAAACCATGGATCTGGAGCTAAGCTTGTGGCTATGGGTGGCAGCAGACAGACGGAAGGATGAAATATGGATGAAGTATCTTCCCAGACAAAATAAAGAAAGCAGATTTGAAGTCCACCTATCTGGAACTACTTCTGTTGGTGTGAAGATCTCAAATATGGGACACATAGAGAAGAAATGATGGATAGCAAGCAGAGAATATGATTTAGTAGGAAAGGTCATGGAACTAGAACTAAGCTTGTAGTTTTGCAATTAGCTTGAAGTTCTAAATTTAAAATTATATTATTGTGGCTGATAAGATAGTTTATTCATTAAAATACTTTCCAAATAAGCATGAGGTCATAGGTTTGAACCTCAACTGCCAAATAAAACATTAAGCATTGTGTAGTGTGGTTATTTCAAAAAAATTAAAAATCACTATAATGACATTTTTGAAGAAATAGGTATGTGTATTTGTAACTGAGCATTATGCAGCAAATACACATGACATAACATCATATGCTACATCACCCTTATTCATAATTTCTGTGTACTGATTATGTAGGAAGATAAGCAGGAAAGTAAATGATAGGCAGGTTGGTAGAAAGATAAATAAAGAGAAAGTAAAAACTAAAAAAACAGTAAAAAACCTTTTAGGGATGAGTTATAATTGTGTTATATGTTGAAGGCAAATAAAAAATTATCGCTAACTCTAAGCACACTACAAGTGTATTTGTGCATTGGCATGGTTTTGGTTTTTTTATTTCTTTGTTTGATTGTTTTTACTACTCTATTCATTTTGTTAGATTCTTATACCTCTACCTATTTCCCACTCTTTTTTTCATGTGCATGCTTATTTATTGGGCAAATTAGAAAAAAAGCATTTAATATCTCCATCTTACATGACCCAATTTCAGGTTTTTCTCATTTCAGTGACTCAGTGGAGCTTACAACAGGCTGATATTTCCAATCTATTTTTTTATTCGATATATTTTTATTTACATTTCAAATTATTTCCCCTTTTCTGGCCCCCCACTCCCCAAAAGTCCCATAAGCCCCCTTCCCTCCCTCTGTTCTCCAACCCACCCCTTCCCACTTCCCTGTTCTGGTTTTGCCCTATACTGCTACACTGAGTCTTTCCAGAACAAGGGGCCACTCCTCCGTTCTTCTTGTACCTCATTTGATGTGTGGATTATGTTTTGGGTATTCCAGTTTTCTAGGTTAATATCCACTTATTAGTGAGTGCATACCATGATTCACCTTTTGAGTCTGGGTTACCTCACTTAGTATGATGTTCTCCAGCTCCATTTGCCTAAGAATTTCATGAATTCATTGTTTCTAATGGCTGAATAATACTCCATTGTGTATGTATACCACATTTATTGCATCCATTCTTCTGTTGAGGGATACCTGGGTTCTTTCCAACTTCTGGCTATTATAAATAGAGCTGCTATTTTCCACTCTTATTCAACCCTAAGTCCTTCCAACCCTCCAACACTAATAGGAGAAAAAGAAGGCTAGAGAAGAAAGGGGATATAGACTTCTTTAGGCTACTTCCTGCTGATTAGAGACCCTGAATTCCTAGGGACAAGTCCAATCTATGTTGTCAGAACATCTAGCAATCCAGCAAATGAGCACTCCAACAAACCAGCAATCCAGCAATAGCACATGCAACAACAAGCCAACCAGCAGCAGCTGTAACAGACCATCTTGGGACTCTCCCATTTATATCTTCTCCAGTGTCCCCAAAATTAAACTATCTGTAGCTGGAAAACATCACACCCCTGCAAGTGCATGAGGCAAATCATAATCACCTGCTATGAAGCACTCTCTTATCGTACATCTGAGATTAAAACAAATGCATATTTATATAACATAACTGGGTTTTTTTTTTAAGAAACCAAAACTCTCACTACATTTCTGACACTTTACAAACCGTATTAAGATGTTCAGATATTGTCCTTGTATTCCTTCTCCCGCTTCCTCGGCCACCTGTCTGTTAGTTCCGCTGTGGTAGACCCTTGCCAGTTCTGCCACAAGGAAGACCCCATCTCCTGGTACTTTATAGAGAATCAGCAGCAGGCAGGGCATTCTGTTAGAACCACCTGCACTTCTGGAGGCCTAGAGCCTCTGGGACTCACTACCCAACAACCACCAAAACCCTGCCCTCCCTCCATAAAACCACTCCCCTTCCATTCCTTCTGCCCTTTCCTCCACCACCACCTGTCCTTTATTCTGCAGGGATAGACCCCTGCCAGTTCTGCTACAGGGAAGACCCAATCTCTTCATACTTCCTGGAGAACCAGCCATATACAGGGCATTTGAGAGAATAGGAATTGTAGGAGTACAGATACACAGGCTTGCAGGACAGAGAAGCCACAGTCAGAGACAGCAAGACAAGTTAATACCAGAGCTAATTAGATGGCAAAAGGCAAATGCAAGATCATCACCAACAAAAACCTAGGCTACAGCACCATCAGAATCCAGTTCTCCCACAACAGCAAATCCTGGATGCCCCATCAAATCAGAAAAGAAAGAGCTGGATTTCAAATTGCATCTCCCTTCAAATTACATATGATACTAATAGAGGACTTCAAGAAAGATGTAAATAACTCCCTTAAAGAAATACAGGAGAATATGGGTCAACAGGTGGAAGCCCTTAAAGGGGAAACACAAAAATCCATTAAAGAAATATAGGAGAACATGGGTCAACAGACAGAAGCCCTTAAAGAGGAAACATTGAAGAATTTCAGGAAAACACAAACAAGTGAAGAAACTGAACAAAACTGTCCAGGATCGAAAAATGGAAGTAGAAACAAAAAAGAAATCACAAAAGGAGACATCTCTGGAGATAGAAAACCTTGGAAAGAATTCAGGAATCATAGATGCAAGCATCAATAACAGAACACAAGAGAAAGAAGAATCTCAGATGCTGAAGATTCCATAGAAAACATTGAATCAACGGTCAAACAAAATGCAAAATGCAAAAAGCTTGTAACCTAAAACATTCAGGAAACAACGAGGACACAATGAGAAGACCAAACTTAAGCATGATAGGTATAGAAGACAGGAAGGATTTATATCTTAAAGGACCAGTAAATATCTTCAACAAAATTATAGAAGAAAACTTCCTGACCTAAAGAAAGAGAGGGCCATGAACATACAAGAAGCCTACAGAACTCCAAACAGACTGGACCAGAACAGAAATTCCTCCCATCACATAATAATCAAAACACCAAATGCACTAAACAAAGAAAGAATATTAAAAGTAGTAAGGGAAAAAGGTCAAGTAACATATGAAGCCAGGCAGATCAGAATTACACCAGATTTCTCACCAGAAACTATGAAAGCTAAAAGATCCTGAGCAGATGTCATAAAGACCCTAAGAGAACACAAATGCCAGCCTAGACTACTATACCCAGCAAAACTCTCAGTTACCATAGACAGAGAAAATAAGACATTCCATGACAAAAGCAAATTTACACAATATCTTTCCACAAATCCAGCTCTGCAAAGGATAATGTGTGGAAGATACCAACACAAAGCAGGAAACCACACCCTAGCAAAAGCAATCAAGTAATCATCTTTCAAGAAACCCAAAAGAAGATGGGCAGACAAAATTTCACCTTTAACAAAAAAGATAACAGTAAGCAACAATTACTTTTCCTTATTATCTCTTAATATCAATGGTCTCAATTCCCCTATAAAAAGACATAGACTAACAGACTGGATACTTAAACAGGACCCAATATTTTGCTGCACACAGAAACCCACCTCAGTGACAAAGGCAGTCACTAATTCAGAGTCAAAGGTTGGAAAACAATTTTCCAAGGAAATTGTCCCAAGAAACAAGCTGGAGTGGCCATTCTTATATCGGATAAAATTGGCTTTCAAGCAAAAGTTGTCAAAAAAGATAATGAGGGACACTTAATACTGGTCAAAGGAAAAATCTACCAAGATGAACTCTCAATTCTGAACATATATGCTATGAATGCAAGGGCACCCACATTCATAAAAGAAACTTTAATAAAGCTCAAAGCACAAATTGCACCCCACACAATAATAGTGGGAGACTTCAGTATCCCACTCTCAACAATGGACAAATCATCGAAACAGACACTAAAGAGAGACACAGTGAAATTAGCTGAAGAGAGAGAGAGAGAGAGAGAGAGAGAGAGAGAGAGAGAGAGAGAGAGAGAGATTAGATATAGATATAGATATAGATATAGATATAGATATAGATATAGATATAGATATAGATATAGATATAGATATAGATATGTTATATATCCATCTATCTATATAAAACATTCCACCCTAAAGCAAAAGGATATACCTTCTTCTCAGCACCTCATGTTACCTTCTCCAAAACTGACCACATATCTTCTTACATCTGTTGAGATCTGTCACAAGACCGACCTCAACAGATGTAAGAAGATTGAACTAATCCCATGCCTCCTATGAGATCACTATGG
Source organism: Apodemus sylvaticus (assembly GCF_947179515.1). Classification (NCBI taxonomy): domain Eukaryota; kingdom Metazoa; phylum Chordata; class Mammalia; order Rodentia; family Muridae; genus Apodemus; species Apodemus sylvaticus. Next base: position 53,319,220 of record NC_067490.1, read on the forward strand.
AGTAAGAGTGATCTTCAACAGAAAGCCCACATACACATTGAAGCTGAACAATACTCTACTCAATGACACCTTGGTCAAGGAAGAAATAAAGAATGAAATCAAAGACGTTAGAATTTAAGGGAAATGAAGGTACAACATACCAAAACTTATAGGACACAACCAAAGCAATGCTAAGAGGAAATCTCATAGCTCTAAGTGCCTAGAGAGAGAGAGAGAGAGAGAGAGAGAGAGAAAGAGAGAGAGAGAGAGAGAGAGAGAGAGATTGACAGTGCACTTGAAAGCTCTAGAACAACAACAACAACAACAACAACAACAACAACAACAGCAACAAAAAAAAAAAAAGCAAATATGCCCAAGAGGAGTAGACAGCAGGAAATGATCAAACTCAGGGCTGAAATCAACCAAAAGTAAACAAAAAGAACTATACAAAGAATCAATAAAACCAGGAAATGGTTCTTTTAGAAAATCAACAAGATAGATAAACCCTTGGCTAGACTAAACAGAGAACCCAGAGGCACTACACAAATTAATACAGTCAGATCCTACTACAAGAGCTTATGATCAACAAAGTGAAAAACTGGATGAAATGGACAATTTTCTAGATACATACCAGGTACCAATATTAAAACAGGATCAGATAAACCATCTAAATAGTCCCATAAGTCTTGAAAAAATAGAAGCAGTTTTTTTTTATTCGATATATTTTTTATTTACATTTCAAATGATTTCCCCTTTCCTAGCCCCCCCACTCCCAGAAAGTCCCGTAAGCCCCCTTCTCTCCCCCTGTCCTCCCACCCACCCCTTCCCACTTCCCCATTCTGGTTTTGCTGAATACTGCTTCACTGAGTCTTTCCAGAACAAGGGGCCACTCTTCCTTTTTTCTTGTACCTCATTTGATGTGTAGGTTATGTTTTGGGTATTCCAGTTTTCTAGGTTAATATCCACTTATTAGTGAGTGCATACCATGATTCACCTTTTGAGTCTGGGTTACCTCACTTAGTATGATGTTCTCTATCTCTTGAATTCATTGTTTCTAATGGCTGAATAGTACTCCATTGTGTAGATGTACCACATTTTTTGCATCCACTCTTCTGTTGAGGGATACCTGGGATCTTTCCAGCATCTGGCAATTATAAATAGGGCTGCTATGAACATAGTAGAGCATGTATCCTTATTACATGGTGGGGAATCCGCTGGGTATATGCCCAGGAGTGGTATAGCAGGATCTTCTAGAAGTGAGGTGCCCAGGTTTCAGAGGAACCACCAGACTGATTTCCAGAGTGGTTGTACCAATTTGCAACCCCAACAGCAGTGGAGGAGTGTTCCTCTTTCTCCACACCCTCTCCAACACCTGCTGTCTCCTGAATTTTTAATCTTAGCCATTCTGACTGGTGTAAGGTGAAATCTCAGGGTTGTTTTGATTTGCATTTCCCTAATGACTAATGAAGTTGAGCATTTTTTAAGATGCTTCTCCGCCATCCGAAGTTCTTCAGGTGAGAATTCTTTGTTTAACTCTGTACCCCATTTTTTAATAGGGTTGTTTGGTTTTCTGGAGTCTAACTTCTTGAGTTCTTTATATATATTGGATATTAGCCCTCTATCTGATGTAGGATTGGTGAAGATCTTTTCCTCTCCCATTAAAAAAAAAAAAAAAAAGACTGGGACTAGATGGGTTTAGCGGGGAATTCTATCAGATCTTCAAAGAAGAGCGAATACTGATACTCTTCAAACTACTTCACAAAATAGAAACACAAGGAACACTACCCCACACATTCTATGAAGCCACAATTATGCTTATACCTAAACAAAACAAAGACAAAACAAAGAAGGAGAACTTCATACCCATCTCCCTCACAAACACTGATGCAAAAATACTTAACAAAATTCTGGCCAACTGAATCCAAGAATGCATCAAAACTATAATTCACCATGATCAGGAAGGCTTGATCCCAGGGATGCAGGGATGGTTCAATATACAGAAATCTGTCAATGTAATCCACTACATAAACAAACTCAAGAAAAAAAAAACATATGGTCAATTCATTAGATGCTGAAAAGGCTTTTGATAAAATCCAGCATCCCTTCATGATAAAAATCTTGGAGAGATCTAAAATCCAAGGCCCATACCTAAACATAGTGAAAGCAATATAATGCAAACAGGTAGCCAACATCAAATAAAACAAAGAGAATCTTGAAGCAATCCCACTAAAATTGGGGATCAGACAAGGCTGGCCACTCTCTCCCTACCTATTCAAAATAGTTCCTGAAGTCCTATTGAGAATAATACAACAAAAGGATGTCAAAGGTATACAAATTGGGAAGGAAGAAGTCAAAATATCACTATTTGCAGATGATATGATCATATACTTAAGTGATCCCAAAACTTCCACCAGAGAACTAAAGCAGATAAAGAAATTCAAAAAAGTGGCTTGATATAAAATTAACTCAAACAAATCTGTAGCATTCCTCTACTCAAAGGATAAACAAGCTGAGAAAGAAATTAGGGAAGTGACACCCTTCACAATAGTCCCAAATAATATTTCATACCTTGGTGTAACCCTAACAAAGCAAGAGAAAGATCTGTATGACAAGAAATTCAAGCCTCTGGAGAAAGAAATGGAAGAAGATATCAGAAGATGGAAAGATCTCCCATGCTCATGCATTGGCAGGATTAATATAGTAAAAATGGCCATCTTGCTGAAAGCCATTTACAGATTCAATGCAATCCCCATCAAAACTGCAAATCAATTCTTTATAGATCTAGAAAAAGCAATTGTCAAATCCATCTGGAATAAAATAAAACCCAAGATAGCAAAAACTATTCTCCACAAGAAACAATCTCCTGGGGGAATCCCCATCCCTGACCTCAACCTCTAGTACTGAGCAATAGTGATAAAAAACTGTTTGGTATTGGTATGGAGACAAGCAGGAAGATCAATAGAATAGAATTGAAGACCCAGAAAAGTACCCACTAACCTTCGGTCACTTTATATTTGACAAAAAGCTAAAAACATCCAGTGGAAAAAAAGACAGCATTTTTAACGAATGGTGTTGGATCAACTAGAGGTTAGCATGCAGAAAAATGCAAATTGACCCATTCTTATCTCCTTGTACAAAGCTAAAGTCCAAGTGGATCAAGGACTTACACATAAAACCATACACACTGAAGCTGATAGAGGAGAAAGTGGGGAAGAACCTTGAACACATGGGCACAGAGGAAATTTTCCTGAATAGAACACCAATGGCTTATGCTCTAAGAACAAGAGTCAACAAATGGGACCTCACAAAACTGTAAAGCATCTATAAGGCAAAGGACACTGTCAATAGGACAAAACGGCAACCAACAGATTGGGAAAAGATCTTTAGTAATCCTACATCTGATAGAGGGCTAATATCCAATATATCTAAAGAACTCTAGAAGTTAGACTCTAGAGAGTCAAATAACCCTATTAAAAATGGCGTACAGAGCTAAAAGTGGAATTCTCAACTGAGGAAAATCAAGTGGCTCTAAAGCACCTAAAGAAATGTTTAGCATCCTTAGTTATTGGGGAAATTCAAATCAAAACAACACTGAGATTCCACCTCACACTGGTCAGAATGGCTTAGTTGAAAAACTCAGGGGACAGCAGATGCTGGAGAGGATGTGGGGAAAGAGGAACACTTCCCCATTTTTGGTGGGATTGCAAGCTGGTAAAACCACTTTGGAAATCAGTTTGAAGGTTCCTCAGAAAATCAGAGATATTACTACCTAAGAACCCAGCTATACCGCTCCTGGGCATACACCCAGAAAATGCTCCAACATGTAATTAGGACACATGCTCCACTATGTTCTTAGCAGCCATATTTACAATAGCCAGAAGCTGGAAAGAACTCAGATGTCCTTCAACAGATGAATCAATACAGAAATTGTGGTATTTATACACAATGGAGTACTGTTCAGCTATTTAAAACAATGAATTCATGAAATTCTTAGGCAAATAGAACTAAAATGTCATCCTGAGTGAGGGAACCTAATCACAAAAAAACACACATGGCATGCACTCACTGACCAGTGGATGTTAGCCCAAAAGCTCAAAATAAACAAGTTACAATTCACAGACCACAGGAAGGAAGACTTAAGTGAAGGTGCTTTGGTTCCTCTGAGAAACTGAACAAAATACTCACCGGAGCAATTATGGAGACAAAGTGTGGAGTAGAGACTGAAGGAAAGGCCACCCAGAGACTGCCCTACCTGGGATTCAGCCCATAACCAGTCATCAAACCCCAACACTTTTATGGATGACAAGAAGTGCATACTGAAAGGGGCCTGTTATGGTTGTCTCCAGAACAGCCCTGCCAGAGGCTTACACATATAGAGGCAGATACTAGCAGCCAACCATTGGACTGAGCATGGGATCCCCAATGAAGGAGTTGGAGGGCAGACTGGAGGGGTTTAAAGCCCCATTGGAATAACAATGATTTTGGCGAACTCCAGATGCCCCAGGAGTTGCAAGGACTAAACCATCAACCAAGGGTTACACATGGTTCCAGCCAAAAGTGTGGCAGAGGAATGCCTTGCTGGGCATTAGTGGGAGGAGAAGTTGTTGGTTCTGGGAAGGCTCAATAGATGCCCCAACAAAGGGAAATTAAGAGGGGGGGGTGATGTGGAAGTTGGTCAGGTGGAGGGGCATATACTTGGAGGCAGGGGGTAGGAAAAGGGGGCTGGGGATTTAGGGGGAGGGAATTAGCATATGAAATGAAAATGAATATTTTCAATAAAAAAGTGTTTTAACATAGATGTAATACACAAAAAAGATGTTTGTATATTACTAAATGCTATAGACAAAAGACTGAAGATTGTTTAAATATATTACACATATGTTCTATTTGCTGGAATATCTCTTTGGCATTTGGCATGACCTTATTTACTTGGTGTATTGTGACTGTACCTCATGTTGCCTAGGATAAACTTGGACAGTAATTGATATGGGTAACATAGCACTTCTAATCTTTCTGCTTCTACTTCCTGAGTTCTAGGATTAAAGGTATGCCCTGCTTTGCCCAGTTTATACTGTATTAAGGATCAAACCCAGGGTTCTATGTGTACTTGATAAGTACTCTACCAACTAAGCCTTTTTCCCAGCCTATAACAATTTTTTGTCAAATAAGCCAACTTATTTAGGAAAACTGATTGCTATTTTCTTTTGAATCTTGCTTTAAATATTCATCGTTAATAGTTCATTTTAATGAATATTTTAGTGATCAAATTATTACTTTTATATGTAATGAGACCATAAAGGTTAAATAAAACATTCATTTACAATTATAAATTAATAATTCTTAGGTAACACTTAATTTGAAATTTAAAAATTAAAATACCTAAGGAAGTAGTATACTCAATAATTAAAGAAACAGTTAAGAAGCAATTATATTACTCTATTTCTCTAAATCATAGCATGACTTGTTTCTATAATGTAAGAGTTCCCCTTTTTGTTATTATATAGTACCAGTTCCAACTTCCGACTGTCACTGCCTATGCATGAATTAAAGCAGAATAAGTTTTCTGTACAATAGTGAACATGCACAATGACATGGCAAGCACAGCTAGTGACTGGCACAAGAGGGTGGTATAATGTAAATAATTTCTGTAAGTAATATTTTAGAATACTAATCACATCAGTGATGTTATAATGAAAAAATTAGCCCAATATATCCAAACCCTTAACTAAATAAAAAAAAATAGTGTTCATAGTAGTTTTAAAATTTAAAGCCTCTTGGATTTCTATAACCACCATTTTTTAAAATATTTTTATTTTCTATATTCTTTGCTTATATTCCAAATGATTTCCCCTTTCCCGGATCCCTCCTCCCCATATGTCCCATAAAACTTCTTCTCTCCATCCCTTCTCCAATCACCTCCCTCCTTTTTCTCTGTCCTTATATTCCCTTCCCATGCTAGATCAATCCTTTCCAGGATCAGGACCCTCTCCATACTTCTACATGGGAGTCATTTGTTATGTAATTTGTGCCTTGGATATTCAGGGATTCTGGGCTAATTAATATCCACTTATCAGAGATTGCATTCCATGTGTATTCTTTTGTGATTGGGTTACCTCACTTAGGATGATATTTTCCAGATCAAACCATTTGCCTAAAAATTTTGTGAATTCATTGTTTCTAATTGCTGAGTAGTATTCCATTGTGTAAATATACCACATTTTCTGTATCCATTCCTCCTTTGAGGGGCATCTGGGTTCTTTCCAGCTTCTGGCTAGTATAAATAAGGCTGCTATGAACATAATGGAGCATGTGTCTTTATTGCATGCCGGGGAATCCTACCACCATTTTTTTTAATGGTGGTTAAATCCAGTTTTTAAACCATGACCCTCCCCTGCCCCCACACTAAACCTGAGGGGCCATGTATGTGTCATTCATTCCTTATGCAAAATTCATAACCATGCATAAGAACCTAGACTTGCTCAAGAATCACATTCTCATTATTGGGTGTATAAATTACACTCTGTTTTTAGGGCATTCTTATAAATGAGTCTCAACACTGCTTCTGACCTTACCATTAGGCTGTTTGAATTTCCAATGTGTTCATTACATAGTGTTCACATTTTGGTTTCTTGAAACATAGTATTTGTAATACCTTTTGCTGTTTCCCATTTTATATTGTTGAACTCAAATAGCATATGCCACACAATTTTCTTTCATATGCTTTCTATTCTTCCCAGGAGTGTCCAGGAGGTTGACTTTTACCTCTAGATACTGCAGGCTAATAGCACTGCACTTCCTCCACAGCACTCTGAAATTTACTAACTACATTGGTTTCCTATCATGACCCTCAGTGGTGATTCTTTTCAGAAGGCAGTAAACTACCTTCAAAAGTGTCCTTTCGTAATCATTCAGTTGGATGTACCCTGTACATATGATGCCAGTGATTAGGACATTGTATTTCTCACCTATCAAAGGGTATGAATTCTATTTTTGAAACTCCATCAAACATCATATTCTCCCAATTCTGAGAAGCGAGCAATGTTCATTTATTAGGCAATAGATGAATAGCTCTTGGTTTCATACCTAAGATCTAATGTAAACAATTTCTGTAAGTAATATTTTCTGTAAGTAAAATCAGAGCAGTGATGTTGTAATAAAAAATTAGTCCAAAATATTCAAACCCTTATCTAAATAGAAAAATTGCTCACAGTAATTTTAAAATTCTAAGCCCTTTAAGATTTCTATAACCACTTTAAAATTAACTATCCAAATAAAATGAGGGCACTATGAAAAAATAATTATGGTATGTAGTCAAATATACATCTAGCTACCATTTACATTTACTGATGGGCAGAATTTAGTCTTTCTTTGTTTAAAGTATAAATTAATTTATATGTGTTTAAAGGAAATGTCTTAAACATGAGAAATGCGATTAAAATGCATATACTTCCACCTCATGAGTTTTGTTGTCTTTTCAAGTTTCTGTATGACTATCCTTTAATAATCAGTAATTGCTATAAGAAATTGGAAGTAAACATAATAAATAAATAATATAAATAATGCCATTACATGCTGAATTGTTTTTTCTATTCATCATGCTTACTAGTTAAGTCATAAAACCTTATTTGTGACTTAAAAACAGAACAATTGTATAAGACAAATCTAGCAGAAATTTAACTTTTTATCATCTGAATCACAGAATTACATCACCTACAACTTTAACAAATAAAGATTAAGATTAAATAACCTATTTTGCTAGTTCATGCTCCTTCACAAGCCATAAACTTACAGGAAATGAGAGGAGCCATTGCAGTTTAAAAAACACATTCTTTTAAGGAATAAGTTAATCAACTCTACTACAACCTCATTAAAATCAGCAAGGCTGAGAAATAAAGCCTTTCCTCCAATACTAAGATGAGTTGTCAGGAAACGTGTGACTAAAGACAGTGATGCAAAAGGCAACATTATACACACCTTGTACTATTGTTACCACTCCTACTCTCTGAGTCATCCCAAATTATGTTCAGTTACTCAAAAGAAAACTTCCAAGCCAAATGAAAATAGAGAAAAGTTTACAGACATTCTCTCTGAATCTTAAAGACTGTAAAAAATAATCTGAGTTACCATGAAAACAAATATAAGAATAAGAAATAAAAAATGATTTATGGTGTTAATTTTAGAGGTGAAAGTTCTTCTCATTGCACCATGTGCTCCCTCAAAAAAATCTTACAAAATAAAAGATTTTTTAAACCCTCAAAATTTTGCAATATAAATTGTGCTCTTTTCTTTGTTTTCCTTTTCCTAAGACTGATATATTCTGCAACTCATCATATAGTTTAATCTGACCTCTTAACTTTCAAGACATACCTGCTTCTGCCTCCCAAGTGCTTGTATAAAATTTGTGTACCACTGTTCTCTGCATAATTGAAATAAGAGAGACAATATAATTTCAAAAAGTTAGTAACTGCAAGGTATTGGAGATTATGACTAAAAGGTCCATTTCAAATATCAAGTTGGAAAAGTATTCATTCTGACAGAATTTAAGTGCAATATGTCTTTTAATTTTATTCAAATAACAATTACTAAGAAGGATTATTACATATTTTGCTCATCAGTTAAGATCTTCTTAATATAATCCTTAAATTTATTTTATAAGTGACATATTCTTAGGGATTTTAGATGAGATAAGCTTTATTAATTTTAATTATAAAAAGTATAAAGAAGAAAAGAAAATATAAAAAGCCATGCCTAACTAATATTTTTACTTCTATGTCAATTATTCAATTTGGTTCTGTCTCTTTATATTATGCTATCAATAATTTCCTGTATCATAATTTATATATCACATACATAAATGCCTTCTTGATTAAAACTTCACCTTTTTTAAATTTCATAGTACTGAGTTGTGATACTGAGAAAATTAAATCAGTTTATTTTTGATATTCAATATAGAGGAGATCTTTAATAAGAATCAAATATATAAAATATTAAACATTGATTATATCACAGAAGAAAGATAACAGACAATTGGTAAATATCACTCCCCAGAATACCTAAGAACCCAAAAGAAAACATGCAATCAGTTAGTGTAAGAAAAATATGAAAAGCAAGGAATATGTAAAGAAGTCTAAAATCAACAGTACAATATGAAAGACAGTCATGAAATATTGACTACTAATTTACAAAGGAAATTTATCTCAACTTAGAACCCTGAGCAAACTCATGAGAAAGGGGAGCTTACTTCCTATTCTTCTTGTGATCAAAAGGGAAAGAAATCTAAAAGTGCAAAACAAAATGAAAATTAACAAGCCCATATGCCAACTGAAGCTAACACTGGATGGGACCAGAGGCTTTGTTGAACACAGACAACCAGATTATGAATGAAATATTTTCAAACAAAATTTAATGATAAACACCATAACAAAGTTCAATTCATTCTAGAGTTGGCAAGATGTTTCAATAGACAATTGTAGTATACCATATAAAAATACAAAAGACAAAAATTACATGATTGTCTCAATAGAGAAAAAATACTTTAACAAAATTCAATATCCCCTAATAATAAAATCTATCAGGAAATTAGGAATAAGAGGAACATCACAACAAAATAAATGTTATAAATGACAGACTGATGAATAATATATAAAATGAAGAGAAAAATATTAGTGTGAAGTCAGAAATAGAAGTGTTTGCTTTCTTCACTCTTATTCAACAGACAGCATTAAGTCTCATACAGAAAAATAAGGCAAGAGAAAGACCTAAAATGGTTAAAAATAGGAGAGAATCCATTTGTCAATTGTTAATCTTAGCACAGGATTAATTGGTGTTCTGTTCATGAAAATTTCCCCTGTGCCAATGTGTTCAAGGCTCTTTTCTACAATCGTTTCTATGAGATCCAGCGGATCTGGATTTATGTGGAGGTCCATGATCTACTTGGGCTCGAGCTTTTTACAAGGAGATAAGATTGGATCAATTTGCATTGTTATACATGCTGACCACCATTTTTTGCTGAAAATGCTGTCTTTTTGTCCACTGTATGGTATTGGCTTCTTTGTCAAAGATCAAGTGATCATAGGTGTGTGGGTTAATTTCTGGGTCTCCAATTCTATTCCATTGATCTACATGCCTGTCTGTACCAATGCCATGTAGTTTTTATCACTATTGTTGTGCAGCATAGATAGAGGTCAGGGATGGTGATTCCCCAGAAAGTTATTTTATTGTTGAGAATAATTTTTTGATATCCTGGGGATTTTTGCTATTCCAGATAAATTTGAGAATTGCTCTTTCTGTGAAAAATTGAGTTGGAATTTTGATGGGAATTACACTGAATCAGTAAACTGCTTTTGATAAGATGGCCATTATTACTATGTTAATCCTGCCAATCCATGAGCATGAAAGATCTTGCCATCTTCTGGGGTCTTCTTCAATTTCTTTCTTCAGAGACTTGAACTTCTTGCCATAGAGATTTTTCACTTGCTAGGCTAGAGTCACACCAAGATATCATACATTGTATGCGACTATTATGAAGAGTATTAATTCCCTAATTTCTTTCTCAACTCATTTACCCTTTGAGTAGAGGAAAGATACTAATTTGTTTGAGTTAATTTTGTATCTAGCCACGCTGCTGAAGTTGTTGATCAGCTGTAGGAGTTCTCTAGTGGAACTTTTAGATTTGCTTATGTAATTATCATATCATCTGCAAATAGTGATATCTTGACTTTCTTCTTCCAATTTGCATCCCTTTGATCTCCCTTTGTTGCCTAATTTCTCTGGCTATAACTTCTAGTACTATACAGAATAGATAGGAAAAGAGTTGGAATCCTTGTCTTGGTCCTGATTTTAGTGGAATTGCTTCAAGTTTGGACATTGCCAATAGGACAAAACGGTAATCCTCAGATTGGGAAAAAATCTTTACCAACCCTACATCCAATAGAGGGCAAACAGGACACAACCAGAACCACAAGAAGGACATGCCCAAGTCAGATATAGTGAGAGCATGTAGCACTAGAAATAATCTTTCCACAAATGCAGCCATAAAAAGGATAATAGATTGAAAACACCAACACAAGGAGGGAAACTACACCCTAGAAAAATCAAGAAAGTTGTCTTTCAACAAACCCACACAAACATAATGCCACCTCTAACAACAAAAATAATAGGAAGTCACAATTACTTTTCCTTAGCATCTCTTAATATGAAAATTAATATTACCAACATATTCTAATTGATTGAAATTCAAAAGTATGAGGAATTAGAAATTTTTTGGCTGTTACCCAGTAGTCTCTCTAATTTGGTGATTGGAGAAGTAGGTTCAATATTGTACAATCCATATACACTTTCTGCTTGTTTGTATGTCACAGTGTCTTGCTGTATACCACATAATGGTACTGAAATCATGCTTCCCCTATCTCAGCCTATATTAGTAGGGTTGTCTATTTGATTTTTCTTACTCTATAATATGGTTTTCAGAACAGCTTACATATTTCAAAATTATTTATACAGCCAAAAGAAAGGTATACAATTAATTTGAGAGGTGGCTTATAAGAGTACAACAAAGAGTGAATGTTTTGCTTGATATTTATAATTATTGTATCAACTTTGAAGAATCTGACCTTATAAGTTATTCTTTTTCTAAGATGAATGATTTTCAAAGACATCACAGCCAAGAAACCAGAATCCTACTCTCACCTAATGTCTGTGCCACCCTCAAAGCAGAACTGTTGTTCATTGAAGCAGTTAATGAATGACTTCATGCATAGACCATCTTAATACGCACCCCATTTCTTTTTTAAAAAATATTTATTTATTTACTTATTTATTTATTTATTTATTTATTTATTTATTTATTTATTTATTTTATATATGCACATACACCTTCATTCTTTTCAGACACACCAGAAAAGGGCATTGGATCCCATTACATATGGTTGTGAGCCTTCATATCACTGCAGCGAATTGAACTCAGGACCTCTGCTGAGCTATCTTTCCAGCCCCCACACACCTTTTCTGAAATGAATGTGACCTGTGCCCTGTGGACTGAGAATGATAATATGTAGTGATGAGAATGATAACAATCACTCAAGTCAAATAGTGTTGATAAGAGCAGAAAATTTGTATCCAAATAATTGTGCCTACAATTCATTCCTTGATGCAGAAGAACTGTAATCTCTTACCTTAGCTACTATGGAGGTAAAATCCTTTGATTATATGAGGAACATTCAAGTATAGCTTTATTACAATTATCTTCAATGTCTAAAAATTGTTCTTATTTTGGGTTTGTACCACAGTAAGATTCAAGATTTTAAGCTTTACTTAAAGCAAGCAAACAAACAAACAAAAAGACTTTATCTTTTTATGATCAATTAATAGCATGTCCATCATTTTTATGATTGGTAGAAAAATATATATTGTGTTGAATGTAATAATAATAAATAAATATTTAAATAAATATTTAAATAAATATTTAAATAAAGAATATATTGAATAAAAATAAATAAATAAATAATAAATAAATAAGAAAGAAAGCAAAGAGAAAAGAAGGCAAAGAAAAAGTTAAAAAAATTTAAAGACATAAAAGTGGGTATAGAGCTAAATGAGAATTCTCAACTGAAGAATCTTGAATGGCTGAGAGGCACTTAAAATAATGTTCAACATCTTTAATCATCAAGGAGATGCAAATCAATACAACCCTGGGATTCCTTGTTAAGATCAAAACTGCAGGTGATAGCAGATGCTGGCAAGGATGTGGAGAAAGAGGAACACTCCTCCATTATTGATAGGACTGCAAGCTGGTAAAACCACTTTGGAAGTCAATATGGCAGTTCCTCAGAATATTAGAAATAGTTTTATCTGAAGGCCAAGCTATACCACTGCTAGGCTTATATCCAAAAGATGCTCCAACATATTATAAGGACACATGTTCCACTACGTTCATAGCAGCCCTGTTTATAATAGCCAAAAGCTGGAAAGAACCCAAATGTCCATCAACAGAAGAATGGATACAGAAAATGTGGTACATTTACACAATGGAGCACTACTCAGCTATTAAGTCTTCATGACTTAATTAAGTCATCAAAGACTTCATGAAATTTGCAGGCAAATGGATTGAACTAGAAAATATCATCCTGAGTGAGATAACCTAGACACAAAAGTACACACATGGTATGTACTCACTGATACCTGGATATTAGTCCAAAGGTTCAGAATACCCACACTGCAACCTACAAACCATATGGAGCTTAGGAATAAGGAAGATCAAAGTATAGATGTTTCAATCCTACATAAAAGGGGGAACAAAATAATCATAGGAGCCTCCAGAGTGTTGAATTTAAAGACAAATGCCACCACCACAGCATTACTTGTATGTCTTTAAATAAAAAATGTAATATACCCAAATCACTCCTTTTTTAAACTTTTGGAAAGGCAAAATATTATAAGCAGTAGTACTTTAAATAATTGTATTTTCAGTTTTGATAAAAATGTTCTATAAGAAATTTCATGTGAAAACATCCTTTTTGTCAGTTGTGATCCACAGTAGAACTCTGGGATAGATCCAACAACAACCCACAGACCAAAGGAGGTGCCTAATTTTATAGAAATTATATAAGAAAGGTATATATATATATATATATATCAGTTAGTTTTGTGAAGCTACTAGGTAGTTACAAAACCTTAACTTTGGCTAGTCAGGCCTTGTGGACTTGAGGCCTTAAATTTAATCTTTTGCTCCTCCCTACCATGGGGCTACTACTTAATACGTGTTTATCTTCATAGTGAAGGTACAAAATATCATGTAAGACTAGATTTCTGGTTGCCTTAGGCCTGGGAAAGGAGAACAGCTATAGCAGTTAATATTAGATTTTTTTTATTTTCTATTTTTTTTATTGAGTATCTTCTTCATTTACATTGCCAATGGTAAAACCTTTCCCCATTTCCCCCTCCCAAAAGCCCCCCTCCCCAACAATTTCCTACCCGTCCTCCCTTCCCCTGCCTCCATGTATATGCCTCTCTACCCAACACAGTCCCACCTCCACCCAACCTCCCCCCCCCATCTGTTTCTCTTTGTTGTGGCCTCTATTAACCCTTTACTTGACCAAAGACCACTCCTCCCACTGATGCCCAAAAAGACATTCCTCTGCCACATTTTTGGCTGGAACCATGTATAGCCCTTGGTTGATGATTCAGTCCCTGGAAGTCTTGGGGTGTCTGGGTGTCCGAAGTCATTGTTTTTCCCATGGGGCTATATACCCCTTCAGCTCCTCCGGACAACCCTCCAGATCCTCCGTTGGGGACCCCAAGCTCAGTCTAAGCTTGGTTGGTAGTTTCTCCTTCTGAATTTGTAAGACTCTGGCAGGGCCCTTCTGGAGTTTTGCTGACTATTTATAGGATGAATCCTGAGGTAGGGCACTCACTGGGTGGCCTTTACTTCAGACTCTGCTCCACACATTGCCTCCCTTGTTGCTCCTGTGAGCATTTTGTTCTGTTTCTCAGAGGAACCATAGCTTCCTCACTTAAGTCATTCTTCTGGAGCTTCCTGTGCTGGGTGAATTTCAACTTGTTTATTTTGAGCTTTTGAACTAGCATCCACTTATTAGTGAGTGCATACCATGTACTTTTTATTGTGACTGGAATACCTTGCTCAGGATGACACTTTCTAGTTCCATCCATTTGCCTAAGAATTTCATGAATTCATTGTTTTTAATAGCTGAATAGTACTCCATTGTATATCTATACCACAGTTTCTGTATCCATTCCTCTGTTGAGGGACATCTGGGATCTTTCCAGATTCTGGCTATTATAAATAAGGCTGCTATGAGCATAGTGGAGCATGTGTCCTTATTACATATAGGAGCACTTTCTGGGTATATCCCCAGGAGTGGTATAGCTGGGTCCAAAGGTAGTACTATGTCTAATTTTCTGAGGAATTGCCAAACTGATTTCCAGAGTGGTTTTACAAGCTTGCAATCCCACCAGCAATGGAGAAGCGTTCCTTTTTCCCCACATCCTCTCCAGCATCTGCTGTCCCCTGAGTTTTTCAACTTAGCCATTCTGACTGGTATAAGGTGGAATCTCAGTGTTGTTTTGATTTGCATTTCCCTGATAACTAAGGATGCTGAACATTTCTTTAGGTGCTTTAGAGCCATTTGAGTTTCCTCAGTTGAGAATTCCCTGTTTAGCTCTGTACCCTATTTTTTAAAGCAGGGTTATTTAATTCTCTGGAGACCAACTTCTTGAGTTCTTTGTATACATTGGATATTATCCCTCTATCGGATGTAGGGTTAGTAAAGATCTTTTCCCAATTTGTTGGTTGCAGTTTTGTCCTATTTACTATATCCTTTGCCTTACAGAAGTTTTGCAGTTTTATGAGGTCCCATTTGTCGATTCTTGTTCTTAGAGCATAAGCCATTGGTATTCTGTTCAGAAACGTTTCCTCTGTGCCCATGTATTCAAGGTTTGTCCCCACTTTCTCCTCTATAAGCTTCAGAGTGTCTGATTTCATGTGTAAATCTTTGATCCACTTGGATTTGAGCTTTGTACAAGGAGATAAGAATGGATCAATTTGCATTTTTCTGCATGTAGACCTCCAGTTGATCCAACACCATTTGTTAAAAATGCTGTCTTTTTTCCACTGGATTTCTTTTTAGCTACTTTGTCAAATATCAAGTGACCTTACATGTGTGGGTTTTTTTCGGGGTCTTCAATTCTATTCCATTGATCTTCCTGTCTGCCTGCATACCAATACCAAACAGTTTTTATCACTATTGCTCTGTAGTAGAGCTTTAGGTCAGGGATGGTGATTCCCCCAGAATATCTTTTGTTGTGGAGAATAGTTTTTGCTATCCTGGGCTTTTTGTTATTCCAGATGAATTTGAGAATTGCTCTTTCTAGATCTATGAAGAATTCATTCGGGATTTTGGTGGGGATTGCATTGAAGCTGTATATTGCTTTCGGCAAGATGGCCATTTTTACTATATTGATCCTGCCAATCCATGAATATGGGAGATCTTTCCATCTTCTGAGACTTTCTTTGATTTCTTTCTTCAAAGGCTTAACGTTCATGTCATATAGACCCTTCACTTGCTTTGTCAGGGTCACGCCTAGGTATGAAATATTATTTGGGACTATAGTGAAGGGTGTCATTTCCCTAATTTCTTTCTCCTCTTGTTATCCTTTGAGTAGAGGAAGGCTACTGATTTGCTTGAGTTAATTTTATATCCAGCCACTTTGCTGAAGTTGTTTATCAGCTTTAGGAGTTCCTTGGTGGAAGTTTTGGGGTCGCTTAAGTATACTATCATATCATCTGCAAATAGTGATAGTTTGACTTCTTCTTTTCCAATTTGTATTCCTTTTACCTCTTTTTGCTGCCTGATTGCTCTGGCTAGGACTTCAAGTACTATATTGAATAGATAAGGAGAAAGTGGGCAGCCTTGTCTGGTCCCCAATTTTAGTGGGATTGCCTCAAGTTTCTCTCCATTTAGTTTGATGTTGGCTACCGGTTTGCAATATATTGCTTTCACTATGTTTAGGTATGGGCTTTGGATTCCCGATCTCTCCAAGTCTTTTAGCATGAAGGGACGCGAATTTTGTCAAAAGCCTTTTCAGTATCTAATGAAATGACCATGTGTTTTTATTTTCCTTTAGTTTGTTTATCTTGGATTCGGTTGGCCAGGATTTTGTTCAGTATTTTTACATCAATGTTCATGAGGGAGATTGGTCTGAAGTTCTCCTTCCTTGTTTGGTCTTTGTTTGATTTAGGTATAAGTGTGATTGTGGCTTCATAGAATGAGTTGGGTAGTGTTCCTTGAGTTTCTATTTCATGGAAAAGTTTGAAGAGTATCAGTATTAACTCTTCTTTGAAGATCTGATAGAATTCCCCGCTAAACCCATCTGGTCCTGGGTTTTTTTTTTTTTTTTGAAGGGAGACTATTAATGACTGCTTCTATTTCCTCATGGCTTATGGGACTATTTAGATGGTTTATCTGATCCTGTTTTAACATTGGCACCTGGTATGTATCTAGAAAGTTGTCCATTTCATCCAGGTTTTCCAACTTTGTTGAGTATAAACTCTTGTAGTAGGATCTGATGATTTTTTGAATTTCCACCATTTCTGTTGTTATGTCTCCCTTTTCATTTCTGATTTTATTAATTTGGATACTGGCTCTGTGTCCCCAGGTTAGTCTGGCTAAGGGTTTATCTATCTTGCTGATTTTTTCAAAGAACCAGCTCCTTGTTTTGTTGATTCTTTGTATAGCTCCTTTTGTTTCTGCTTGGTTGATTTCAGATCTAAGTTTGATTATTTCCTGCCATCTACTTCTCTTGGGGTTATTGGCTTCCTTTTGTCCTAGGGCCTTCAAGTGCACTGTCAAGCTGTTGGTGTAAGCTCTCTCCATTCTCTTTTTGGAGGCACACAGAGCTATGAGTTTTCCTCTTAGCACTGCTTTCTTTGTGTCCCATAAATTTTGGTGTGATGTGTCTTCATTTTCATTGAATTCTAAAAAGTCTTTAATCTCTTTATTTCTTCCTTGACCAAGCTATCATTGAGAAGAGCATTGTTCAAAGTCCATGTGTATGTGTGTTTTCCATTGCTTTTCTTTGAGCTGAAGACCTGCCTTAGGCCATGGTGATCTGATAAGATTCATGGAATAATTTCAATATTTTTATATCTGTTGAGTCCTGTTTTCTGACCAATTATATGGTCAATTTTGGAGAAGGTACCATGAGGTGCTGAGAAGAAGGTATATTCTCTTGCTTTAGGGTGGAATGTTCTATAAATATCTGTAAGATCCAGTTGGTCCATAACTTCAGTTAGTTTCACTGTATCTCTGTTTAGTTTCTTGTTCCATGACTTGTCCATTTTTGACAGTAGGGTATTGAAGTCTCCCACTATTATTGTGTGGGGTGCAATGTGTGCTTTGAGCTTTAGTAAAGTTTCTTTTATGAAAGTGGGTGCCTTTACATTAGGAGAATAGATGTTCAGAATTGAGAGTTCCTCTTGGTAGACTTTTTCTTTGACCAGTATGAAGTGTTCCTCTTTATCTTTTTTGACAACTTTTGGTTGAAAGTCAATTTTATACAATATAAGAATGGCCACTCCAGGTTGTTTCTTGGGACCATTTGCTTGGGAAATTGTTTTTCATCCTTTGACTCTTAAATAGTGCCTGTCTTTGTCACTGAGGTGGGTTTCTTGTATGCAGCAAAACGTTGGGTACTGTTTACGTATGCAGTCCATTAGTCTATGTCTCTTTATAGAGGATTTGAGACCATTGAAATTAAGAGATATTAAGGAAAAATGATTGTTGCTTACTGTTCTCTTCTTAGTTAAAGTTGACATTCTGGCTGATTAGCTATCTTCTATTGGGTTTGATGAAAGATTACCTTATTGATTTTTCTACAGTGTGGTTTGCTATCTTGTGTTGGTATTTTCCACCCATTATCCTTTACAGCGCTGGATTTGTGGAAAGATACTGTGTAAATTTTCTTTTGTCATGGAATGTCTTGTTTTCACCATCTATGATAATTGAAAGTTTTGCTGGGTATACTAGTCTGGGCTGACATTTATGCTCTTTTAGGGTCTGTATGATATCTGCCCAGGTTCTTCTGGATTTCGTAGTCTCTGGTGAGAAGTCTGCTGTAATTCTGATAGGTCTTCCTTTATATGTTACTTGACCTTTTTCTCTCACTGCTTTCAATATTCTTTCTTTGTTTAGTGCATTTGGTGTTTTGATTATTATGTGACAGGGGGAGTTTCTGCTCTGGTCCAATCTGTTTGGAGTTCTGTAGGCTTCCTGTATGTTCATGGGCATCTCTTTCTTTAGGTTAAGGAAGTTTTCTTCTATAATTTTGTTGAAGGTATTTATTGGGCCTTAAGGATGTAAATCTTTGCTTTCTTCTATTCCTATAATCTTTAGGTTTGGTCTTTTCATTATGTCCTGGAGTTCATGGATGTTTTGGGTTACAAGCTTTTTGCATTTTGCGTTTTCTTTGACTGTTGAGTCAATGATTTCTATAGAATCTTCAGCATTCAAGATTCTTTCTTCTTTGTATTCTGTTGTTGATGCATCTATGACTCCTGAATTCTTCCCAAGGTTTTCTATTTTCAGAGATGTCTCACTTTGTGATTTGTTTGTTGATTCTATTTCCAGATTTAGATCCAGGATATTTTTGTTCAGCTCCTTCACTTGTTTGTTTGTTTGTTTTTTCCTGAAATTCTTTAAGGAATTTTTGTGTTACCTCTTTAAGGGCTTCTACCTGTTGATCCATGTTCTCCTGAGTTTCTTTTAGGGATTTTTGTGATTCCTCTTTATGGGTTTCTGCATGTTGACCAATGTTCTCCCATAATTCCTTATGGGATTTTTGTATTGCCTCTTTAAGGGCTTCAACCTGTTGACCCATATTCTCCCATATTTCTTTAAGAGTTTTTTGTGTTTCCTCTTTAAGGCCTTCTACCTTTTGATCAATATTCTCTTGTCTTTCTTGAAGGGATTTTTGTGCTTCTGCCTGTTGACACATGTTCTCTTGTATTTCTTTAAGGGACTTATTTATGTCCTTCTTGAAGTCCTCCATCAGTGATATGAGATGTGATTTCAAATCTGGTTCCTGCTTTTCTGATGTTTTGGGATATACAGGATTTGCTGTTGTGGGAGAACTGGGTTCTGATGGTGCCATGTTGCCTTGGTTTCTGGTGGTAATGATCTTGGTTTTGCCTTTGGCCATCTCGTTATTTCTGGTGTTAGCTTGTCTTGCTGACACTATCTTCTCTATCCTGTGGGTCTGTGTTTCTGTGCTCCTAGGATTCTCTTTCTTTCCAATGCCCCTGCTCCTGTCGGTTCTCTAGAGGGCCTCAGGAAGCAGTGTCCTCTCTGTGCCAGACGTGGTGCAGGGCTCCCACATCCAATATCTTGCTCCTGTTGGTACTCTAGAGAGCCTCAGGAAGTGGTGTCCTCTCTGTACCAGATGTGGAGCAGGTCTCCCACTCCGAACTGCAAGGGGTGGCAACAAGGGAGAAGGGAGGGGTAGCAGGGGCAGAAGGGGATAGGCGAACTAATACCCTGCTCCTGTTGGTTCTCTAGAGGTCCTCAGGGAGCGGTGTCCTCTCCATGCCAGATATGGGGCAGGGCTCCCACATCTGATGGCAAAGGGCGTTGACTGGGGAGGAGGGAGGGGTAGAAAGAGTGAAAGGGGCTAGGCAAACTGTTGGTTTCTAGGTAATGAGTCCCTGAGCACAGGGGCTCTGTGACTCTTTGTGTTGGGCACTGGCTTACCCAATACCCTTCTCCTGTCCGTTCTCTGGAGAGCCTCAGGAAGTGCTGTCCTCTCTGTACCAGGTGTGGTGCAGGTCTCCCACTCCCGAAGGCAAGGGGTGGCAACAGGGGAGGAGGGAGGGGTAGCAAGGGCAGAAGGGGATAGGTGAACTAATACCCTGCTCCTGTCTGCTCCTGTCGGTACTCTAGAGGGCCTCCGGAAGTGATGTCCTCTCCATGCCAGACATGGTGCAGGGCTCCCACATCCTAATATTAGATTTACTGTGAGAAGAGCTCTTTACTCAAAATTGTTCAATCTCAGGTTACAATTATTTAAACTTTAGTGATTATTGGAGTCTCACTACGTGTGCCAGGAAGGTCTTGAGTTTGATCCTTCTGTTACAGCAAGATAAATGTCATGAGTACATGCAAGAATTCCATACTCGATTATAATTATTTTTATTTACTTTCAGTCTACTACAATAATCTAGCCTGAGGGATTATTTAGTGTGTGTATGTTTTTTGCTAAGTATTTAAGTTGTTAACACTTATATTAAGAATGGTGACCCACGTGCTGCAGCTTTCCATACCATTGTCTTGAGACTTGTCATGATTGTTTTTGTGGAACTCTATTGCAATCCTAAACTATCAACTGTTACTTGGCTATCCTGCCATTTTATGCTGTTACTAATATTATAAGGAAATGTTATCATATGTCTTTTCTGCTGTTACTAGTTGATTACATATTTTGCTGCCCAAGTTGATTATGTATTTTGTTATTCTTTGCCCATGGAAACCAATCACAGCAGAAATCAGTAGAACTGCTTTGTATAGTTACCCACAGTAAACTTGGACTCTAACATGAGAGACACCTGCATCAATATATGAAACTATTTGAAATAAGACTTCAATTTTGAGTAGGGGTCAAATAACACTTAAGTTCCCAATATCTGCTAGGAACTGACATTCTCCTTGCCAGAAAGAGACATGTACACAGGTACTGACATCCTGATTGACATTATGACATTAATGTTAGACAAGACAAGACCCACAGTTGAATACCCCAACCAGTGGGAGCAGGATAAGTGTATAACAAAGACATGTGCTTGTAGAAATCCCCTATCCCTAAATCCTAATTGATGAGATAACTTGGCACAGATGTTTGTGGATTTTAGCGTTAAAAGTGATGTAGAATTTTAACTCAATGCCATAGTTCCACTCCCAAGTCTGGAATATGGTAGCCCTGATCTATTAGTCTTGGGATGTGGCTTTCAATAAACTATCCCTATTTGACTGAGATTGATGTTTGAGTGGTTTGTGTGGCAATTCCCACACCACAATGAAAAGTACTGGAGTGTACTAGAAGAAGGTTAAACTATATGACTTTGCTGTTTATGTTCCCTAAACTGAAAACTGAATAAGGATCTGTTTCATCAGATCCACTCCTTTAGTCTTATACCCAGTTCTGAAGAAGAACACCTGAGGCAGTCTTCCCTGACCCCCTTTTTCCATCACCTATGGATACCACAGATCTCCCTTTTATAACCTCCCTCCCACTCTTTGCTTGGTCCTATCCACAATGTCAGTAGGCACCCCTGTTAGCCCAAGGACTGCTTCTACCAGGGAAACAAGTAGGCTGATTCTGGATCTGCATATCTTCTTTGGCTCTTCCAAATCTAATCAACCTCGTCACATCCCCAGATCTGTAAAAGAATACCTGCTGCAATTCCTCTTCCTCACTGATCCTATCCCTGATGTATCACCAAAATCTTCTCTCATAATCTTCCTTCTTAAAACTCATCCCATTATCCTAGACTCCAACACCATCAGGTATTCACTAGGAACACACCCTCCTGGCAAGCCAGGAAATTAGGTCCACAGCATGTAGCTGCCATACTTTCATAAATTTCAGGAAGGAAGCAAAAGGCAATCAAGTAAGAAAATGCTTATGCAACAGAAACAAAACTAAATATTATCACACAGACCTATAGTCATTCCAGTCCCAGATATCTAGATATCAGCATAAAAATGCAATCAATAACAACCAAGACAATATGTCTTCACTGTAGCCTAGCAAACCTGCAAGAGTAGGCACTGGATATTTCAACATAGCTAAAACAAAAACAAACAACTTAAAACAGCTTATATGAAGATGACAGAGGGCCTTAAAGAGGAAATTAAGAAATTCAAGAAAGCAAACATCACATGGAAATGAATAAAAACTGTTGAAGACCTAAAAATGAAGGTAGACTCAATGAAGAAAAGTGAAACTGAGAGAAGTAAAAGCTGAGAAAAGTGAAAAGTTTGGGTATTCAAATGGAATATATGGGTAAGCATCACTAACAGAATACAAGAGATGAAAAAAGAACCACAGGATTTGAAGATATAATAGAAAAAATGGATAGCTTTATCAAAGAAAATGTTAAATCAAAAAACTGACATAAAATATCCAAGAAATCTGGGACACTACAAAAAGATAAGATTTAAGACTAATAGAAATAGAGCAAGGAGAATTAACCCAAATCAAAGGCCCAGAACATATTGTCAACAAAATCATAGAATAAACTTTTTATAACTAAAGAAGGAGATACCTATAAACGTACAAGAAGCAGACAAAACACAAAATAGATTAGACAGGATAAGGTCCCTCTGCAAATAATAATCAAAACTCTAAACATAGAGACAAGTAAAAATATCAAAAGCAAAATATCAAAAAGGAAAAGGACCAAGAAACATGTAAAGCCAGACTTATAAGAATTACACCTGATTTCACAATGGAGATTTTAAAAGCCAGAAGATCAAAATTTCTTCAGATTCTAAGAGACTGTCTACTGTTGTCCACCTGGAGGGTAAGGAAGAACCCAGAAAAATAGTTTCCAAGGAGCTCTGGTCTGGCCTGGAATGCTGGAAGTGTTACTACTCTTAGAAGAAACTGAAAAGTTTTGCACAGCCTGTACAAGACAGGTAGACAATGTCCCCAAGAGTGTGAGAGAGCAAACTCTTCTCGAAGTGTTACTCTCAGATGATCCTCAGTAAAATAACTTCTGTGCTTTATCCCATGAGAACAGGAACTATATAAACACTGAGGTGTGGGGTGGGACTTATGGGTAGGTGTTCCCTATTGGCTCAGGTTAAGATGTTAGTGATGCTCTATTTGCATGGAGAACTCCAGATGTTTTCTTATGTAACTGACTGAACATGTTCCTCTCAGTGGGGTGTCATGGTTACCTGTTCCAGGGCAGTTACAAACATGGATAGGGAGTGGCTTGATTGCTACCCATCTCAAGTCTCTGAGATTCCTTGAGGGTCAAAACTTATTCAACCTTACAAGATCTTCTGTCTGGTGGAGGGCACACCCCACTTTCCCTACAAGAGACCACAAATGCCAGTCCAGACTATTGTGCTCAGCAAAACATTCAATTACCACAGATGGAGAAAGTAATATCTTCAATGATAAAGCCTAGTTTAAGCAATATTTATCTACAAATCCAGCCATGCAGAGGGTACTAGAAGAAAAATTCCAACCTAAAGATATAAACTATAACCATAAAAATCCCAGATTACCAATATCAAAGGATAGAAAGCACACACACACACACACACCACCACCACCACCCCTACCACCACCACCATCACCATGACCATCACTACTACCAACCACAAAAAAATGACAGAAATTTGCAGCCACTGCTTTTTGATATCTCTCAATATACATGGTTTCAATTTACCATTAAAACAATGGTAATTAACCTGAGACAGTAGGAGCAATATGCAGATATGGTTTAATATTTTAAAATCAACCAATGTAATCCACTATATAAACAAACTGAAAAAAGTCACACATTCATCTTATTAGATACGAAGGCAGTCTTTGGCAAGATTTACCACACCTTCATGATAAAAGTACTGGAAGTATTAAAGATACAAGAGACATAATTAAACATAATAAGGACAGTTTAGAGCAATTCCATAGCCAAATTCAATTTGAAAGTAGAGGAACACCTATTAATTCTACTAAAGTCAAGAACAAAACAAGGATGTCCACCTTCTCCATATTGATTCAGTATACTATATGAAGCTTTAGCTAAAGCAATGACAACTTAGGGAAATCAAGACAATATAAATTAGAAAGAAAAAAGTCAAAGTATCTTTATACAGATGATACAGCAATATAAATAAAATTATGAAAGAAATATGCACATTAAAAAATACACTAAAAGTTTCACTATGAAACTTATACTTTTAGAAAAGAAACTTATACCTTTGGCTAACAGTACACTTGTTGTAAAGTAGTTGATAAAAAATTAACTCACAAAAAATCAGTAGTCTTCTTATATGCAAATAACAGACTGGGCAAGAAATCAGGGAAATAAAACCTTCTACAGTAGCCTCAAATAATATAAAATATCTTGGGGTAGCTAAAGCAAGTAAAAAAACTTTTAATGATGAAAATATCAAATCTTTGAAGAAAGACATAGAAACTATTACAATATGGAAAGATCATCCATGCTTATTGACTAGTAGGTCTCACATTGTAAAAGTGAGCATCTTACCAAAAGTATTCTACATATTTAATTCAATCCCCATCAAATCTCCAACCCAATTCTTTATAGATCTTTAAAGGACAATTTTTAGCTTCACATGGAAACACAAAAACCAAAAATTGCTAAAACAATATGGTCCAATAAAAGATGTTCTGAAGGTATCACCTTCCATGATTTCAAGCTTCACTACAAAGTTAAAGTCATGAAAATCACATTGTATTAGTATAAAATAGACATGTTGATCAATGGAATATAATTGATGGCCCAAATACATAAAGTCCCATAGCTATGGATACCTGTTTTTTTTATAAAGAAGGCAGAAATATACGCTAGGAAAAAGATTCTTCAACAAAAAGTGTTTTCAAACTGGATGGCTGTATGCTGAAGAATGTAAATAGATCCATATTTATCACCCGGCTCAAAACTCAAGCAACAAATGGACCATTTCAATATCAAGCCAGGTACACTGAACCTGATAGATAAGAAAGTGAGGGAAAGCAATGAAGACATTGGCACAAGAGAAGAATTCCTAAATAGAACATCATTAACACAGGCACTATGATCAGTAATTAATAAATGGGACCTCATAAACTGACAAGCTTTTTGAAAGGCAAAGAATACCATTAATCATAGAAAGAGGCAACTTAACAGAGTAGGAAAAGATTTTCACCAACTCTACATCTGACAGAGGGTTAATTTTCAACATATATAAAGAAATAAGAAACTAGACATCAACAAACCAAGAACCCTGTTTAATAATTTGGTAGAAATCTAAACAGAGAATTCTCAACAGAGGAATCTCAAATGGCCAAGAAACACTTATAGAAATGTTCAACGTCCTTAGCCATTAGGAAAATGCAAATCAAAACTATTTTGAGATTCTATGTTATATATATATCAGTATGGCTATATATATCAATCAGTATAGCTAAGATCAATAACACAAGTACCAGCTCATACTGGAGTATATGTGGAATAGGGGACTATTTCTCCATTGCTGGTAGAGGTGCAAACTTGTATACCCACTATGAAAATAAATATGGCAGTTTCTCAGAAAAGTAAGAATCGATCTACTTCAATACCAACCTATACCAATCTTATCAACCTTATCCTATGACAGGGACACTTGCTGTACCATGTCCATTGCTTCTTCATAATGTCCAGAAACTAAAAACTTATGAGATGTCCCTAATCCAAAGAATGAATAAAAAATATTCTACATTTACACAATGGAGCATTACTCATGTGTTAAGAAAGTGTCATCAGGAAATTTATAGGTAAATGTATGGCACTGGAAAATATCATTCTGAGTGCTGTAACACAGATTCAGAAAGATTAATAAGGTGTATGTTCACTTATATATGAATATTAGCAATTGAATAAATTATAGCCAAGCCACAATCTGTAGATTAAGAGAGATTAGGCATAGAGGAAGAGTCTAGAGGGAAAATATGGATCTCGCTAGAAGAAGAAAATAGAATAAAGTTTATGAGAGGACTGGAGGAAGGGAAAGGCAAGAGTGGGAGAATCAGGTAGGAAGCAGAAGGGAAAATGGGATTGAGGAAGGGAATGAGAGGAGAAACAGCAAGGATTGAAGAGCATTTGAGGGGAGGTTGGAAACCTACTGGAGTAGAAAGTTCCTGTAATATGTGATGGAGATCCTAATGAAAACTTCAAACAATGAAGAAGACAAAACTACAACTGGCAGTCTCTTGTCATCACACAATACCTCCATTATTAGGATAAGGTTTCATCCAATTTAGTTGATGGCAGAAAGGGTCCTATAGAAATTCCCAAACAACCCAGTCAGTTGCCAAAACAACTGTTTGCTCTCCACAAACTGGCAGCAAAGCCTCTTGTTAAAGACAACACACACACAATTCATTGAATATGGAAAGGTCAAATTAGTGCTACATAGAACTTTCATCCTCATGTTCTAGTATCTTTGACATGTAAAGGTACTCTGCAGGATTCTGAGAGGGCAGAAGAGAATGAGAGGGAGAAGGGAGAGGAAGAGGGAGAGGGAGAAGAGAGGGAGAGAGAGAGAAACACCAAGCCAACCATAACCTTTGATCTACAGTCTGTCCTGGCTGCAAAATATGCTAAAGCTCAAAGCTTCTGGGACTAACCATGCAATCTCTCATTTGACTTATGGCCCACTTTGTAAGATGGAATCCATACATGATACTACTTTGGCTGTCCCAGAACCAGAGACTAGATAGCCCAGAGACCTAAGGTAAACAGAAATATATATATATGTATATACATATACATATACACATACACATACACATACATATACATGTGTGTGTGTGTGTGTGTGTTTGACCCTGAAACTTGGCAGCAAGTGTCTTTAAATGCATAGCCATTTCATAGACCCAATTATTTCACTCCAAATGGAAGACTCCCAGGTAGTTGAGAAAGCCCTCAGTTGTAAATTTGCATTTCAAGGAGAATGAATAAATCTACAATTATGACATTTCTAAAGTACACTAGCTTAAGAAGCGGATCTAGACTCAGGAAGAACCCTGGGCAAAGTGAAAAGGAAGATGAAGACCATCTTGTCATTCCTTCAAAGATTTCCTTTAATTTCTTCTGTATACGTGAATGCGCAAATGGGTGCAGGTGCCTATAGAGGCAAGAAGAGAGTGTTAGATCCTCTGAAGCTGTACGTATACCAGACATGAAAGCTGAGAATCAATCCCAGTCCTCCAGAGGAGCAGCAAGTCCTCTTAACAGTCCTTTGTCACACTGTATTACCAAATGAGGACATTGCTCACCATACTAAATTGTTAGCTGTGTTCGCATGAAGACTTGAAAAGAAATAACTTTTCCAAAATAATAACTACAATTTTGTCTTCTTAGATCCTGCTGATGATATCTTTCTACGAAAGTGTGAATGCAGACAGATACCACCCACTTAACTCATTTTTTTTCATATCTTGGAGGTATCACTACATGGTACAACTTGCCATTTGCATGAGAACTAAGCCTATAAGAAAATCAAACATTTCAAACATGTTGACTACTCTCATTTGAGATATAAAGATATAGACATTTAATAGCTGGACAGAGGAGATATCCTCATCACTTGGAATTCAAATTATTCATCACATTTTTAACTCTACATACCATGAGGTACCTCCAATTTAATTATCTAGCCCTATAAAGTATAGAGAAAAATGTTATTTCCAGCCATTCCTGTAAATGCATCTTCATTAAAGTGACAAAAATTTAGCTAAAGACAAAAGTCATTATATATGGTTAAAAAAATGTTGTGAGGCAAAGATACAAGTTACTTCACCCTTAAGACCAGAACATTACCTAATTAGTCGACAGCTCTGCTTAAAGGCCCACTGTTCAAATTATACTCTGAAGATGGAGTGGCATTTTCAGAATCAAACTTTAATGTTTCTTTAGCTTATAGAATTGTTTATAGATTAAAATATGACTAAAGCTTTTTGTAGTACTTTAGAAATATAAGAACCTTACCAATATGTAAACTCCTATAATAAACAACTGTAATGTCCCTCTCATCACATGAACAACCAACTCACTCATTTTTCCATTTCTGTAATGTTGCCTTCATAGAAAATCTATACAGACTTACAGAAATTCAACATTTATGGAACAAATAGGTACAAGTTTTATGTAGGGCACACAGACACAGCCTTGCAGAGGTCTGTAACTTTGCTCAATCATTTCAATAGTTTCTAGTATTTTCTTCAAAGTTCACTTTTATTTATTATTGAAACATTGCGAGTAAGTGATGTAATGAGGGTTTTTAAAAAATGATTTGTAAATAATCTGGGAATGCCAAGCCTAATGAATACAAAGCCATGGCAACATATTACAAAGTAATAATTATACCTCAACCTCAAGTGAATTTCTCTTCTCCCTAAAAGCCTTTCCCTTTGGCTGTGTCTCTTTTTTGAAAAAATGTCATTACCACAATTACAGCTATTTGGGCTTTCAACCTCAGATTCCCCTGGCATGACCCTGTCTCCAGCATTTGTCAAGCGTGGATTTTTTGTCCCTGATCCAGACCATAACAAGTCTCATGTTGCTAAAGCAAAATACGATATCACTGTATCAGAAGGACAGAAAATACAAATCTGTGCCTCTGAAACATGTCAGTGACATGGGAAACAGAGGTTTCATATGACTACATTGATGTCATTTGTGCAGAAGTTATTTTTTATTAAAGCTGGGAAACTATCATCCCGCGAACATTTCCAAGATAAAAGAGAATAATTTCATAAATATAACTTGTATTCTGACATAAAACTAACAGGCAATAAAAATAACTATTTAAAGCTAAGCTACTAAAGTAAATAGCAATATACTTTTTGACTTTTTCAACATACTGTGGTTGTAATATAATGGTATAGTTATAAGCAATGGTAATAGATTGTATTAAATATGCAGCAAATAATAGACATTCAATAGAGCAACATGTACATTGAGCAGTAACCATCTAGTTTAGTCCCTTCCTTCACTTGCTTCTATGTTTCTTAGCATTAGTTCCCTCCCTTAGACGCTGTACTTTCATATTCTGTTACTTTTTTTTCTCTATCTTTTCTTTTCTGTCCAAATTTTAATCAATTTGAGAGGCATTTTGCACACTTTCTTTTTACACAATCTAAATTTATTTGCAGTTTAAAATGGAACACCAATAAAGTAGGATCTTATATTCCATGGAATCTGTCAAAATAATTTTAAAAGTAATGCAAAATTTGGGCAAAAATTTTTTAAGTGAAATACTATAAGCAAAACTTCATGTCTGTTATAAATAGCAAGAGATGTGTGTTTATAAATTAGAGCCAGTATCTGTGTTGAGGGCTGACCGTAGAGACCTCTATGTTCATAGGAAAATATCAACAGTTCCTGAAAGATCTTCTATCATTTAGACCTACCTTTAATCTTCATAAGATAATGTTAATCAATATACAGAACACTGGTACCCAAGATACTGATGCCTATAAATAACCTACCTGTCATTTTATTTTTAACTTGAAATTCAAACCATCTTTTATAGCTGAAGTATGACACTGAATAATGTTTGCTGTCAATACTTATTCATTATTTTGAACTACTTGTATTGAATGTAAGTTGAACAATTTTAAACATATCAGTTCCCCTAATTGTGACAGGAAATCAAATAATGTTATGTTTTACTGCTGTGGGATAATATAGTATAATTTTTTTGTCAACACATCCAAAGAATGTATTTCAGTTACACTGCTTACTCTGACTGATTTTGCCTGTAATTAATCATTTCCAAAGTGCCCTGAACATTGCCCTGTCAAGTAACTCATGTGTACTCTTCTTAAATGCTCACTGCAGCTTTACAAATCATTTTATGTGTAATGAAATTTATTATGTAGCAAAGATCCTGGAATAGGTAAAAATACATTGTGATTGAGTCTGCTGGACTTCAAGCAATAGCATGTCGTCTCTGCTTCCTTCAGCTGTCTAAAGTGCATCAGGGACTGTAACTCTGGCTGCAAGAAAAAAAATGGAAAGCAAGCCATAGCACCTTTTCTTTGCTGAGCACATAAAGAAAATAGACTTTGAGTACAAGATCCTGTAAGAGTGAATCTCTTCTACTGAGAAGTATGGAAGTCCACAGAGGATAATAACTAACTTTGGGACCCCAAAAAACAGTGGTCATAGCCTATGTGCAGGAGTCAATAGGGTAAGTAAGATTATCTTGGTATATAAGAGCAAAGATTCTAGACAGAGAAAGGCATGATGGACTTTGTACCAGACCACAAATTCTCCAGACTTCAGGAATGTTGCCTTGTTCTAAATACCAAATATTCTCCCACAGTCCATATTTTCTTCAGTTTGTAAATTAAGTAATCCAATCAGGAACTCCAGTAATTCTGCATTTGAAATGAAGAAATGTTCTAAGGAATTTATCTTCTGCCAGAAATCTGAATTTATTAGTAAAGTCATAAAGGCAAAATGCTTGAGCAGAACAATTGCAAGTTTTGTGTCACTGATCTTTGAAAGATGCTAAAGGCATTTTCCCCCTATGGACTTAAGAATCCAATTAAAGGCTAGAGAGTTCAGCTTTAATGAAAATAAAACCTTTTGCTCCAAATGATTTAGTGTGTCCCCTAGTGATAGAAATAGATGTTGAATTCAATGTAGTCTTATACTGTGTGAATTTTGTTAGAGTGAATTGAAGACGGACAGTCCAGTGAAAGGAAAGCTGTCTCTTGTACATTCATTAGGTATTACTACTATATTCTTTTTGTTCATTATTTTAAGATGTGTATACATATACAATGTACTTTGATCATATTAAATCCTCAAACTACTCCACCCAACATTATGCTCCCCATTTCATGTACTATTTTTTTATATGCTTCAGTGTGTTTGAGAGTGACTCCTTTCTACTAAACAGTATGGAAGGCCATAGAGGATAATAACTAACTTTCGGATCTAGGAAAACACTGGATGTAGACTATGTCCTGGGATCTAGAGTCCAAGTAAGGTTCTCTTGGTATATAAGAGCAGAGATTCTAGACTATTGAGGTTTGATCTTTTGCTATGTATTGTAATGATAAGTACTGTTAGTATTTTGTCTAAGCTTCACCCCATAGTTACCTGGCAATAGTCAAGTATGCCTAACTTACTATAGAAGGGGTTGCTAGCCCCTCCCCCCTTTCTTTGCCTCTTCTATCCTCTTGACTGTTCTCCCCATGTCCTGAATAAACTCTATTCTATACTGTCCTGTGTCTGGTCCCTCAAGGGAAAGGGATGTCACAGTATGGGCCCACCAAGGTGCTCTATATCCCCCCTCTCTTAATTTTGTATAAATAAATCAAGTATTGGCCCCGAGGGTCTGATTGCTACAAGAAATGAGAGAATACATGCAGACAATAAGACCTTAGTCCTTGATTTAAAACAAGGATTTAAATAAAGATTCCAACAGCCAGTAGTTGGGTTTGACACAGGAGGGGTTTAAGGTTTCCAGACGTTGGGTCTAAGGAGAACATGAGGAGTGAGAGGAAGATAGCGTGAGAAGTCACCATGGAATAAGAATCTTAAAATCATGACCATGAAGACTGGCCTATTGGAATTAAGAGCAGTCCAGATGGAACATGAGTAATAACTCATGTCTAGAATAGAAAAGTAGATTCTAATAGCATAAAGTGTAGATATCTGCCCAGTTCTAGTGCTAATAAAGTCTTATTATAAATTAAAGATCACGTGTCTTTTATCTGGGAACTGAATAATCAAAGATGGGGTAGAGCCCCCTGATTGAGATTAAATATTTCCACACTAGACAGAATAGACACCATTCTGTGGTGACATTGAGCAGAGAATGGTCAACATACCAAGGGCTATAACCCTAACAAAGAAAAGCCTGCTTATACTTCCTCACCTAGCAGCCATCTTCTTTTAATAACTTGTCATCAAGGAGTTGAGAGTTCATGAGTCCTTTCCCATTTCAGGCTAGAATGTTGAATGGCATAATATTGTGAAGGCACCATAGCAGTTTTCAGTTCATGAGTGCAGCAGTTTGTCATGTTCAGACAAAACATTTTTACCCCAATATTTTCAGATCTATGGCTCCCACAATCTTTCCCCACCCTTTTTTATAAAGTCCCCTAAACATTAGGAAGAAGATATGTGATATGTCTCATTTATAGCTGAGCACTCCACAGACACTTATTCTACAGTTTGATTTTTTTTTTAGTCTTGATCATCTACTTTTAATGCAATAACTGTTTTTTTTTTCTAAAATGAAGTTGTTATGAATTGTGTTCAGATCAAATTATCTTTGATTCTACCTCATGGCATTATTCACAATAAAAACTCACCCTCCTGGGATTCCAGCAATGACTAAAGTTTGTGTGATAAATGAAGCTATGTAGCATGAACAAGTGAGGGACGAGAATATTTATCCAGCATAAGAATTGCATGCATTTTGTCCCTTGTTATTTTTTTCTTTTACTGAAAATAGATTCTTCTCTCATACAATGTATCCCAACAACAGGTTCCCCTTGGTCCATTTCTTCCAGCTTCTCCATACCTTCCAAGTTCCTGAGATCCATATCTCCTCCTCTTCAGAAAAAAGTAGACCTCTAAGAAATAACACCCAAGCAGGACAATACAAGGTATGGTAAGACAAGGCAAAAGGTCTCCTAACAAGACTGGACAAGAGAACAAAATCAAAGGAAAAGAGTCCCAAGAGAAGTCAGAAATACACCCACTTTCACTGTTAGGAGACCCACAAAACATCAAGCTAACAGTCATATACACAGAGGATCTGCTCCAGACCCACACAGGCCATGTCCTCGCTGCTTCACTCTCAGCAAGACCATGGGAGCCCTGCTCAATTCAGTGCGCCATGTTTATCTCCAACACTTCTGACTTCTATAATCTTTTCTCATGTTCTGTGGGATTCCCCAATCTGAGGGAAAAGACTCAGTGGTGGAGACCTCCAATTTAAACTCTCTTCACATGATGCTTGGCTATGGATCTGTGCATCCATTCCAATCTTCTGGCAGTAGTCTTTCTAGTAACAACTGGACAAGGCACCAATCTATAGAAACCACTCACTAGAAATCATTTCATTTATCTTATTTTTCTGGTGGGGGAATATAGTCATGTTTGGTTCTACCCGAAGTTTCTGGCCAGTCCAGACACTGGTTCCTGACAATCCAGGCAGGATGCAGCATGGACTTCCTCTCTGGAATGAACCTCAAGATAAATCAAACATTGGTTGGGCAATACCACAAGTCTATGCCATCATTACCCAGATACATCTTACAGGTAGGACATATTGTAGGTAGAAGGTTTTGTGTCTTGGTTCATATCCAGGTTTCTCTTTCTGTAGCCTGCAGAATACCTTCTGAAACCAAAGAGGCTAAAACATAGGAGTGAAGTTTCCAAGCCTATACCAGCTTGGTCTCTTTACAATAAATAAGCTGTATGGAAGTTGTGCTTGTCAAGAGGGCCCTGCTCTCAGTTTCAGAGAGTCTGCTGAATAATTCTGTTTGATAATGAGCTTGGTTGTTAGAAACCTTCATGAGACCTCCTTGGTCAAGGACTTAACCTACTGAAACCCAATCCCCACTCCAGAACGCCTTGCCTGGCAATAAAAGAATGCCAACTCAGATGCCATCTCCATTACTAAAAGTCCTCACTACAGTGACCCTCTTAGGTTCAAGGAGGTTTCTACTGCACTAGTTTCCACACCTTTCCCCCAATTGTACCCCAATTCCAGCTGTCCTTCAAAGCACTGTCTTTCTATGCCTTGCCCCTCCCCCCACTGTTCCCTTCTGTTTCTGTCCCCACCTGCAGCCACTCCACCCTCAGAATCTATTCTATTTGCCCTTCACAAGGAGAACCATGCTTTTCCATTATAGCCTTCCTCTTTATCTGACTTCTCTGGGTCTGTGGATTGTAGCCTGACTATAATTCACTTAATAGTTAATATCAATTTATAAATGAATACACATCATATTTGCCTTTCTGGGTCTGGGTTAACTCACTCATGATGTTCTGGCTTGCTGGGTTAGTTGGTTTTGTTTTGTTTTTCTAGTTCCATCCACTCGTCTGCAAATTTCATGGTGTCATTTTTTTTAACAGCTGAGTAATACACCATTGTGAAATATACCATATTTTCTTTTTCTGTTCTTCAGTCTCCAGACATCTAGGTTATTTCAAGTTTCTGGCTACTATGAATAAATCTACAATGAACATAGATGAGCAAGCGTCCTTTAAGTGTATACTTAAATGTGAAAATAGCATAGTCTTGAGGTAGATCAATTCCTAATTTTGTGAGAACTACCATATTGATTTCATAGTGGCTGTGCAATTTTGCACTCCCACCAGCAACAGAGGAGTATTCCTCTTGCTCCATATCTTTGGCAACATGAACTTTCACTTACGTTATAGTCAGGCATTCTGGCAGATATAAGAGGAAAGCCTAACATATTTTGATTTTCATTTCCTTGATGGTCTTTTTTTCTTTCTTTCTTTCTTTCTTTCTTTCTTTCTTTCTTTCTTTCTTTCTTTCTTTCTTTCTTTCTTTCTTTCTTTCTTTCTTTCTTTTGTTTAGGAGATTTTTATTGACTGCTTCTCTTTCACTAGGACTTACAAGTCTTAAAAGTGCTTATCAGATCTTGATTTAACTTTTGAAAATAGTATCAAAAATTATCCATGACTGTGACCTCCCCCCAGCCTTTGAACAGGAATTTCAGACCTTGATGCTAGCCACTACATCCCACCTAGGGTGGAGCTCTAGCCCATTTTCTTCAAGGACCTTCAGTTTCCTGAGAGGCACTAGCTACCTGCTGAGCAATGACTGGTTCAACTACTGGTTCTGTGGATGAGTTTCCAGCCTTTGGAGGAAGGATACCTCCCCCAGCCTATATATTTGGAGACCCCCCACTAAATTTTGAGCTCATCAAAGGAAAAAATTCCACCAAGAGAAAGTCTCAATTCTGAACATCTATTCCCTATATGAAAGGAAATCCACATTCGTAAAAGAAACTTTACTAAAGCTCAAAACACATATTAATTAGTTTCATTGTCTCTGTTTACTTTCTGTTTTAGTGGCCTGTGTATTATGAGAATGGGGTGTAGAAGTGTGCCAGTATTATGTCACAGGGGCTCATGTTCCACTATGTTCATAGCAACCTTGATTGTAATAGCAAGAAGCTGTAAACAGCCCAGATGTCCCACAACAGAAGAATGGATACAGAAAATGTGGTTCATTTACACAGTGGAATATTACACAGCTATTAAAAATGAGGACATCCTGAGTTTTGCAGCCAAATAGATGGAACTAGAAAATATCATCCTGACTACGGTAATTCAGTTGTGAAAGGACATGCATGGTATGCACTCACTAATAAATGGATATTATCCAAAACATACAGAATAACCAGGACACAACCTGCAGGATTCATGAAGGTTAACAAGCTGAAGGACCCAAGTGAGGATCCCTCAATTTCACATGGGAGGGAGAAGAAAGCTGTCACAGGGAGGCAGAGGGATTGAGGGACCTGGGTAGGAAAGGTGACAGGGAAAGGAATAGGGGAATGATCAAGTGTTGGGGGTGGGGGAACAGGAATGAATCCCTGAGGGCCAGCAGAACAGGCAAGTTAGGGAGGTAAGAGGTGGGGGGGACCCTCTAGAATGTTCTGGAGACCTGGAATGTGAGAGGCTCTCAGGACTCAAAGGGAGGAAGCTCTTGTGCAAAGTGTTCTGCAGTGGGGAGGGGCAACTTGTAGATTCTACTCCCATTGCAGGGACAGGACATCAAGTGGAGGGATGAGGTTGCCATCCCACAGCCGAAATCCCTGAGCCACATTTGTTCTTGTCTTAAGGAAATGAAGGGAGAAAAATGTAGAAAAGCATAAGAGCAAGAAGGTTCAGCGACAGGTTCAAATTGGGATACAGCTCAAGGGGAGGCCCAGAGCCCTGACACTGTTACTGATGCTATGATGTGTTTACAGACAGGAGCCTACCATGGCTGCCCTCTGAGAGGCCCAAAAAGCAGATCACAGAGTCAGATGCTGATACTTGCACCCAACCAACCCATAGACAGAAGCCAGGGATCCATGTTGCTGAATTCATGAAAGGCTGGAAGAAGCTGAGAAGAAGGACAACCCCATAGGAAGACCAACAGTCTTAACTGACCTGGATCCCTGAAATCTCTCAGACACTGAGCCACCAACCAAGGAGCATTACCAGCTATGAACACGCCTCCCTTCTCCTTCCTCCCACCCCACATGCACACATATACAGCAGAGGACTGCCTGGTCTGGACTCAGTGAGAGAAAATGAACCTAACCCTCAAGAGACTTGAGGCCCCAGGGAATGAGTAGGCCTAGTGGGGGTGGAGGTGGGGGTGGAGATAACCTCTTGGAGAGTGGGGGGAAGAGGTGTGGGATGGAGAGAGGTTGGGGGCAGACCAAGAGTGGGATAAAGTCTGGACTGTAAAAAAAAAAAAAGAAAGAAAAGAAAGAAAGAATAAAAATAAATAAAAATTTTAAAAAGAAAATTATCCACTTATTTTATATTTTCAAAATAGGTACAATAGTTTAAAAGTATGTCCTTATATTTTCTGTATTTCTTATGTCTACTGTTATATCTTCTCTTCCATTTTTGATTTTTTAAACTTGGATATTCTTTTTCCACCTCTTAGTTAAATTGGTAGTGTTTTGATACCTTGTTTATTTTCTCAAAGAAGCAACTCATTCTTCCATTGTTTCTTTGTATTGTTCTTTTTGTTTCAATTTTATTGATTTCTGCCCTGAGTTTGATTATTTCTTGCCACCTACTCCTTTCAGGTGCAATTTCTTCTTTTAATTCCAGAGCTTTCATGTGTTAAATTGCTAGCATGAAATCTCTCCAGATTTTTTGTTTGTTTGTTGCTGTTGTTGTTGTTGTTTGGATATTTTTAATGCCGGCACTTAGTGCTATGAATGTGCCTCTTATAATGACTTTCATTGTGCTTTATGAGGTTGACTGTGTTGTGTATTCATTTTCATTAAATTCTATGGAGTCTTTCATTCCATTCTTTGTCTTGACCCATCTCCCCTTCAGTAGAGAGTTGTTCAGTTTTAATCAGTTTTTGAAATTTCTGTTTTTTTCTATTGTTAATATATTGTTTAATCCATGCTCTGATAGAAATGTATGTATTATTTCAATTTTCTTGTATCTACTGAGACTTGCTTTGTGCCTGAGTATGGTCAGATTAAGAGGAAGCTCCTTGAAGTGTTGTCTTAGGGTTTTGCTGCTGTGAACAGACACTATAACCAAGGCAGCTATTATAAAGAAGAACATTTACCTGAGACTGGCTTACATGTTCATAGGTTCAGTCCATTATCATCAGGGTGGGAGCATGGAAGCATCCAGGTAGGCATAGTGCATAAGGAACTGAGAGTTCTAATTCATCATTTGAAAGCTGCTAGGAGAAGACTAGCTTCCAGGCAGGTAGGATGAGGGTTTTAAAACCCAAACCCACAGTGGCACACCTATTCCAACAAGACTGCACCTCCAAACAGTGCCACTCCCTGGACTAGGAATACTCAAGCCATCACAGGTGCTTAATTCTTTTGTGTTTAGGGAGAATGTGCTATAAATTTCTTTTAGATTCATTTTGTTTATATTGTCAACTCCAGCATTTCTCTGTTTAGATTTTGTCTGGATGCCATGTCCATTGGTGAAAGTGGGGTACTGAAGTATATGAGGGTCAATGTGTAATTTAAGCTATAGTAGTGTTTCTTTTACAAATGTTGGTGACCTTCTGTTTGTGGCATAGATGTTAAGAATTGAAATTTCTTCTTTTGATTTCTTTTCCTGTGATGAATATGTAGTATTCTTTTCTATCTCTTTTGATTAATTCTATTTTGTTAACTATTAAAATTGTTATGTCAGCTTGTTTCTTAACCCCATTTTCTTAGAATAACTTTTTCCAACCCTTTATCATGAGGTAATATTTATCTTTAACATTGAGGTGTTTCCTGTATGCAGCAGGATGGGTCCTGTTTTTGTATCTATTTTGTTAATGTGTCTTTTTATTGGGAAATTGAAGCCAATGATACTTAGATATGCCAAAAATAAATTATTGTAATTCCTGTTATTTTGTTGTTCTTAGTAGTGATAGTGCTATTGCTGCTGCTGCTGCTGCTGGTGGTGGTGGTGGTAGTGTGTGTGTGTGTGTGTGTGTGTGTGTGTGTGTGTGTGTGTGTGTGTTTCCCTTTTGGTTTTACTCTGGTAAGTTTATTTGTTTCCTATGTTTATAATTAACCTCTTTAGTTTAATTTTTCAATCTAACACCATCTGTAGTGCTGGATTGATAGATATAGACAGACGACAGACAGACAGACAGACAGATAGATAGATAGATAGATAGGTAGATAGATAGATAGATAGATAGATAGATAGATAGAAAGATAGATGATAGATAGATAGATAGATGACAGTATTTAAATTTTAATTTATTATAGAATAATATTTTCTTCAAGTACAGTGATTGAAACTTCTTTTGGGTTTAGTAGTCTTTAGTCTTCTGTGGTCTCTTAGAATCAGCAGGACACCTGTATAAGACATTCAAGCTTTTATAGGTGCCATTGAAAAGTCAGGTGTAATTCTATTAGGTCTGGCTTTATATATTACTTGGCATTTTTCCTTTCAGCACTTAATATTCTTTCTTTATTTTGTACACTTAATGTTTTGATTATTCTGTAAAGAACAGCCTTTCTTTTCTGGTTCATTATATTTCTTTCTTTATTTGGAAAAGTTTCTTTTATGATTTCATTGAAAACATTTTATGGGCCTTTGTGCTGTGATTCTTGTCCTTCTTTTATTTTTAGTCTTCTTAGGTTTGATAATTTCATAGTGTCCCTGATTTCCTAGATGTCTTGTGTTAAGAATTTTTGGGGGTTAACATCTACTTTGATTGGGATATTTGTTCCTTCCATAATATATTTAGTGACCAAGATTCTTTCTTTCATCCTTTGTACCCTGAAGATGAAACTTACCTCCGTAGTTCCTGTTTACATCTTTAAATTTTCCATTTCCAGAATTCTTTAAGTTTTGGGGTTTTTTTTAAATTGCTTTTGTTTCTATTTTCAGATCTTGAACAGTTTTATTCATTTCCTTTACCCCTTTGTCTCTTAGGTTTCTTGACTTTCTTTGAAGGGATTTATTAATTTTTTTTCCAATTGTTTGTGTTTTCCTGGTCTTTTTGAGGGATTTATTCATTTTCTCTATAAGAACTTATATACATTTCTTCTTTAAGGATTTAA
Source organism: Apodemus sylvaticus (assembly GCF_947179515.1). NCBI lineage: Eukaryota > Metazoa > Chordata > Mammalia > Rodentia > Muridae > Apodemus > Apodemus sylvaticus. The sequence continues at coordinate 53,358,769 of NC_067490.1, forward strand.
ATCATCATATAGTTGGTTTTAGGGTCATTTTCTTGTGCCTCAGCTATGTTGGATAATTCAGGGCTTGCCATGATAGGATGGTTAGGCACTGGCTGCTTTCATTAAGCTGGAATCTAGGCATCTGTTTTTTGAGTGATTATAAGTCTAATTTCTGGACTTGTCTTGGTTTGCAAGTAGCTTTGCTCCTTTGTTTCTTTTTTTCTCTGCATTTTCAGAGAGTGTATTTGCTAAGTGTTGCTTCTTCTACTGGCCTGCTGGGCTGGTTTGTTCAAGTGCAATCCATGCTGGAGTTGGCAGCTGGGAGAAATAGAGGCCAGGGGGAGATAGTCTGAGGGATCCATAAGTAGCATGCAGAGAGCAGAGCAGTAGGGTACTAGACCTTGAAAACTGAGTCTGAGATAATGGATAGAATAGGGGAAGTCCCAAGGGCAGCACACCTGACCTTCTTACTGGCATGGCCAGTATGTGGCTGAGCAGGGCATATCTTCCTGAGTGGGGAGCTGGGACACAGAGGAGGGTAGGGAAGGCAGAGGGGAATATGTCTTTTGGAAGATATTCTGGAATTGCAGGCTGCTGAGTCCCACTTGGCCATGTGGGGTAGGGAATGGCATCTTTCTTGTCCCCAAAACAGATCCAGAAGGGCAATATTGTAGCATGTTATGACCTTTTAGGACAGCTCATAAGGCTTCAGGAAAGAACAATGAAAAGATGAGTTCAAAAATATATAAATTCTTAGCTATGAAAATATAAGGATGCAAATGAGTTATATAAAGAGCTGCACATATCTAAAGGAACAGAGGCAGCTGCACTATGAATATGAGATAGCTTGTCAGAAAGATACTAAGGAAGAAGATAAAGAGATTTAGGGAGTGTTGATCACAGGGCAGGATCCCACCCAGCTAAGTTTTGCTTTTTTGTTTGTTTGTTGGTTTTCTTTATACTTACTAAAGCAGGCAGATTCCTCTGAGATCAAGTTCAGCATGGAACAGAGAGTTCAGGTCCAAGTCTCAGGCACAGTAAGAATGGTAATTTCAGGGTAGGGCCCTACCCAGTTATCTTATTGTCTGTGCTTGCTATTCTTGTTGCAGAAGAAAAAGACAATTCTTGCTGTCTTTCTCTAAGAATCAGGTGCTGGGATCATGAGTTGCTGCTTCATGGGATAAACAAAAGGGAACCTGTGGGTAATGGTTGAATTGATAAAAAAAAAAAAAAAAAGACTGGACTTTTGATCTGCAAGAGATGAGCTAACCAGAGAAGTTTTAGAGTAGCAAGGGGAAGCTGTCTTGGGCAAGGGAGAGAGAGAAAGGTGACTCTAAGAACTGGGTCTGGTCTTTTGGCAGGTGTCACCTCTGTGATTGAGCAAGGCTTATCTGCCTGAGTTGGGAGCTCGAACACAGAGGAGGGAAGAGAAGGCATAGAGGGATGGTCAGGTCTTCTGGTAGGCATGGCCTGTGGTTGCACAGGGCATTATCTGCCTGAACTGATACTCTACCTTTTTCTTTAATGTAAAGTTATTTTTAATTTAGATACATCAAAATGTGCATGCAGCTTTAATGTTCTGTTTTCATAGTATATTTAGAAAAAGAACATCCCTAAATCTAATAGATTACCTTTTTTTCCTAGTGCACTTACCTTGGCGATGATCACAAGTATGATAGTATATCAGCCAGGAAACACAGTTTACAGGATCTACTGTAATGCCCTTCTGTTAGGTCAGGTTTAGTGCTGTCAGTTTAGAAAAAAACTTATAGAAACTTTGTAATTTTATGAGGTCTCATTTGTCAATTCTTGATCTTAGAGCTTACGCTATTGGTGTTCTGTTCAGAAACTTTCTCCCTGTACCAATGTCCTCAAGGGTCTTCCCCAGTTACTTTTCTATTAGCTTCAGAGTGTCTGGCTTTATGTGGAGATCCTTGATCCATTTGGATTTGAGCTTAGTACAAGGCGATAAAGATGGATCAATTCGCATTCTTCTGCATGCTGACCTCCAGTTGAACCAGCACCATTTGTTGAAAAGGCTATCTTTTTTCCATTGGATGTTTTCAGCCTCTTTGTCGAGGATCAAGTGGCCATAGGTGTGTGGGTTCATTTCTGGATCTTCAATCCTGTTCCATTGATCCTCCTGCCTGTCACTGTACCAATACCATGCAGTTTTTAACACTATTGCTCTGTAGTATTGCTTGAGGTCAGGGATACTGATTCCCCCAGATTTTCTTTTGTTGCTGAGAATAGTTTTAGCTATCCCGGGTTTTTTTGTTGTTCCAGATGAATTTGAGAATTGCTCTTTCTAACTCTGTGAAGAATTGAGTTGGGATTTTGATGGGTATTGCATTGAATCTGTATATTGCTTTTGGCAAAATGGCCATTTTAACTATATTGATTCTACTGATCCATGAGCATGGGAGGTTTTCCCATTTTTTGAGGTCTTCTTCCATTTCCTTCTTCAGAGTCTTGAAGTTCTTGTCATACAGATCTTTCACATGTTTGGTAAGAGTCACCCCAAGATACTTTATACTGTTTATGGCTATTGTGAAGGGGGTCATTTCCCTAATTTCTTTCTCAGCCTGCTTATCCTTTGAGTATAGGAAGGCCACTGATTTGCTTGTGTTGATTTTATAACCTGCCACTTTGCTGAAGTTGTTTATCAGCTGTAGGAGTTCTCTAGTGGAGTTTTTTGGGTCACTTAGGTAGACTATCATGTCGTCTGCAAATAATGATAGTTTGACTTCTTCCTTTCCAATTTGTATCCCTTTGACCTCCTTATGTTGTAGAATTGCCCGAGCTAGTACCTCAATTACAATTTTGAAAGGATAAGGAGAAAGGGGGCAGCCTTGTCTGGTCCCTGATTTCAGTGGGATTGCTTCAAGTTTCTCTCCATTTAGTTTGATGCTGGCTACCGGTTTGCTGTATATTGCTTTTACTATGTTTAGGTATGGGCCTTGAATTCCTGTTCTCTCCAAGACTTTAAGCATGAAAGGATGCTGAATTTTGTCAAATGCTTTTTCAGCATCCAATGAAATGACCATGTGGTTTTGTTCTTTGAGTTTGTTTATGTAGTGGATTGCATTGATGGATTTCCGTATATTGAACCAATCCTGCATTCCCGGGATAAAGCCTACTTAATCATGGTGGATGATCGTTTTGATGTGTTCTTGGATTCGGTTGGCAAGAATTTTATTGAGTATTTTTGCATCGATTTTCATAAGGGAAATTGGTCTGAAGTTCTCTTTCGTTGTTGGATCTTTGTGTGGCTTTGGTATCAGTGTAATTCAAGAAGACAAATCGGCAACCAACAAATTGGGAAAAGATCTTCACCAATCCTACATCAGATAGAGGGCTAATATCCAATATATATAAAGAACTCAAGAAGTTAGACTCCAGAAAACCGAACAACCCTATTAAAAATGGGGTACAGAGTTAAACAAAGAATTCTCACCTGAAGAACTTCGGATGGCAGAGAAGCATCTTAAAAAATGCTCAACTGCATTAGTCATTAGGGACATGCAAATCAAAACAACCCTGAGATTTCATCTTACACCAGTCAGAATGGCTAAGATTAAAAATTCAGGAGACAGCAGGTGTTGGAGAGGATATGGAGAAAGAGGAACACTCCTCCACTGCTGGTGGGGTTGCAAATTGGTACAACCACTCTGGAAATCAGTCTGGCGGTTCCTCCAAAAACTGGGCACCTCACTTCCAGAAGATCCTGCTATACCACTCCTGGGCATATACCCAGAGGATTCCCCACCATGTAATAAGGATACATGCTCTACTATGTTCATAGTAGCCTTATTTACAATTGCCAGATGCTGGAAAGAACCCAGGTATCCCTCAACAAAGAGTGGATGCAAAAAATGTGGTATATCTACACAATGGAGTACTATTCAGCCATTAGAAACAACGAATTCATGAAATTCTTAGGCAAATGGATGGAGCTAGAGAACATCATACTAAGTGAGGTAACCCAGACTCAAAAGGTGAATCATGGTATGCACTCACTAATAAGTGGATATTAACCTAGAAAACTGGAATACCCAAAACATAATCCACACATCAAATGAGGTACAAGAAGAAAGGAGGAGTGGCCCCTGGTTCTGGAAAGACTCAGTGAAGCAGTATTCAGCAAAACCAGAATGGGGAAGTGGGAAAGGGTGGGTGGGAGGACAGGGGGAGAGAAGGAGGCTTGAGGGACTTTCGGGGAGTGGGGGGCTAGAAAAGGGGAAATCAATCATTTGAAATGTAAATAAATTATATCGAATAAAAAAATTAAAAAAAAAAGAAAAAAAACTTATAGATCCTCTTTCTGTTTTCCCTAATCACATCCAGTATTTTTTTTTTGAAGCAAATTTTGGTTTTGTTTTATTGTTTTTTTTCTGTTAAACAATCATTCATTTTGAGAAAGCAGCTTTCATATCATAATTTCCCTATGATATTCTCAATATTCTATTCAAACTGGCACAAGTCAGACGACATTATTATACCTACCTCCATGAACCCTGAAATGTGAATCATTAATTTAACTTATCTATTTCAAAAATTGTTACTGTCAGGTTCTCTACTCTTGAGTATTAACATTCACTGTATAGACTTCCATAATAAAATGAACTAATTTCAAATAAAATCACCTGTCCCAATTCTATTCCACTGATCTACCTGCCTGTCACTATACCAATACCATGTTTTTCTTTGTTTGTTTGTTTGTATTTTATTCGATGTATTCTTTATTTACATTTCAATTGATTTCCCATTTTCTGGGTCCCCACTCCCCACAAGTCCCAAAAGCCTTCTTCCCTCCCCCTGTTCCTCCATCAACTCCTTCCCACTTCCCTGTTCTGGTATTCCCCTATACTGTTGCATTGGGTACTGGTACTTTCCAGAACCAGGGGCCACTCCTCTGTTCTTTTTGGACATCATTTAATATGTGGATCATTTCTTGGGTATTCAAAGTTTCTAGGTTATTATCCACTTATCAATGAGTGCATACCATGACTGATCTTTTGAGATTGGGTTACCTCACTTAGTATCATGTTCTCCAGCTCCATCCATTTGTCTATGAATTTCATGAATTCATTGTTTCTAATGGCTGAATAGTACTCCATTGTGTAAATATACCACATTTGCTGTATCCATTCCTGTGTTGAGGGACACCTGGGTTGTTTCCAGCTTCTGGCTACTACAAATAGGGCTGCTATGAACATAGTGGAGCATGTGTCCTTATTACATACATGTTCCTCCGGAAGTGCCATGCCGAGTTTTCTGAGGAACCACCAGACTGATTTCTAAAGTGGTTGCACCATCTTACAATCCCACCAGCAGTGGAGGAGTGTTCCTCTTTCTCCACATCCTTGCCAGCACCTGCTGTCTCCTGAGTTTTTTGACCTTAGCCACTCTGGTGTGAGGTGAAATCTCAGGGTTGTTTTGATTTGCATTTCCCTAATGATTAATGATGTCGAACATTTCTTAAGGTGTTTCTCAGCCCTCTGAAGTTCTTCATGTGAAAAATCTTTGTTTAGTTCGGTACCCCACTTTATAATGGAGTTATTTGGTTCTCTAGGTTCTACCTTCTTGAGTTCTTGGTATATATTAGATATTAGCCCTCTGTCAGATTTAGGGTTGGTGAAGATGCTTTCCCAATCTGTTGGTTGACATTTCATCCTTTTGACAGTGTCCTTTGGCTTACAGAAACTTCGTAGTTTTATGAGGTCCCATTTGTCAGTTCTTGATCTTAGAGCATAAGCTATTGGTGTTCTATTCAGGAACTTTTCCCCTGTGCCCATGTCCTCAAAGGTCTTCCCCAGTTTTTTTTCTATTAGTTTCACTGCGTCAGGTTTTATGTGGAGGTCTTTGATCCATTTGGAGTTGAGCTTAGTACAAGAAGATAAGAATGGATCAGTTCGCATTCTTCTGCATGCGGACCTCCAATTGAACCAGTACCAGTTGTTGAAAAGGCTATCTTTTTTCCACTGGATGCTTTCAGCTCCTTTTTCGAAGATCAAGTGACCATAGGTGTGTGGGTTCATTTCTGGGTCTTCAATGCTATTCCATTGATTGGCTTGCCTTACATTGTACCAATACCATGCAGTTTTTATCACTATTGCTCTGTAGTAAAGTTTGAGGTCTGGGATACTGAATCCCCCTGAAGTTCTTTTACTGTTGAGAATAGTTTTTAGCTATCCTGGGTTTTTTGTTATTTCAGATGAATTTGAGCATTGCTCTTTCTGGCTCTATGAAGACGTGGGTTGGGATTTTGATGGGGATTGCATTGAATCTGTAGATTGCCCTTGGCAATATGGCCATTTTAACTATATTAATCCTGTCAATCCATGAGCATGGAAGATTTTTCCATTTTCTGAGATCTTCGATTTCCTTCTTCAGAGATCTGAATTTCTTGTCATATAGTTCTTTCACTTGTTTGGTTAGAGTCACCCCAAGATACTTTACGCTGTTTGTGGCTATTGTGAAGGGTTTCATTTCCCTAATTTCTTTCTCAGTCTGCTTATCCTTTGAGTATATAAAGGCTACTGATTTGCCTGAATTGATTTTGTAGCCAGCCACTTTGCTGAAGTTGTTTATCAGCTGTAGGAGTTCTCTAGTAGAGTTTTTTGGGTCACTTAAGTATACTATCGTATTGTCTGCAAATAATGATAGTTTGAGTTCTTCCTTTCCAATTTGTATCCCTTTGACCTCCTGATGTTGTCTAATTGCTCTAGCTAGGATTTCAAGAACTATATTAAAAAGATATGGAGAGAGGGGGCAGCCTTGCCTAGTCCCTGATTTTAGTGGGATTGCTTCAAGTTTCTCTCCATTTAGTTTGATGTTGGCTACCGGTTTGCTGTATATTGCTTTTACTATGTTTAGATATGGGCCTTGAATTCCTGTCCTTTCCAAGACTTATAGCATGAAAGGATATTGAATTTTGTCAAATGCCTTTTCAGCATCTAATGAAATGATCATGTGGGTTTTTTTTTTTTTTGAGTTTGTTTATGTAGTGGATTACATTGATGGATTTCCCTATATTGAACCATCCCTGCATCCCTGGAATAAAGCCTACTTGATCATGGTGGATGATCGTTTTTTTATGTGTTCTTGGATTCGGTGGGCAAGAATTTTATTGAGTAATTTTGCATCGATATTCATAAGGGAAATTGGCCTAAAATACTCTTTCTTAGTTGGATCTTTGTGTGGTTTTGGTATCAGCGTAATTGTAGCTTCGTAGAAGGAATTGGGTAGTGTCCCTTCTGTTTCTATTTTGTGGAATAGTTTGAAGAGTATTGGTGTTAAGTCTTCTTTGAAGGTCTGATAGAATTCTGCACTGAAACCATCTGGTCCTGTGCTTTTTTTTGGTCAGAAGGCAATCTATGACCCCTTCTATTTCTTTAGGAGTTATGGATCTGTTTAGATGATCTATTTGATCCTGGTTTAATTTTGGTATTTGGTATCTGTCTAAGAAATTGTCCATTTCCTCCAGATTCTCCAGTTGTGTTGAGTACAGGTTTTTGTAGTAGGATCTGATGATTTTTTTGAATTTCCTTAGTTTCTGTTGTAATATCTCCCTTTTCATTTCTAATTTTGTTAATTTGGATACTTTCTCTGTGCCCTTTGGTTAGTCTGGTTAAGGGTTTATCTATCTTGTTGATTTTTTCAAAGAACCAGCTTTCGGTTTTGTTGATTCTTTGTATGGTTCTTTTGGTTTCTACTTGATTGATTTCAGTTCTGAGTTTGATGATTTCCTATCTTCTCCTCCTCCTGGGTGAATTAGCTTTTTTTTTGTTCCAGGGCTTTCAGTTATTCTGTTAATCTTCTAGTGTATGTTCCCTCGAATTTCTTTTTGGAGGCACTCAAAGCTATGAATTTTCCACTTAGCACTGCTTTCATTGTGTCCCACAGATTTGTGTATGTTGTGCCTTCAATTTTGTTAAATTCTAAAAAATCTTTGATTTCTTTCTTTATTTCTTCCTTTACCAAGGTATCACTGAGTAGAATATTGTTCAGTTTCCATGGATATGTGGGCTTTCTTTTGTTTTTATTGTTATTAAATACCACTTTTACTCCATGTGATCTGATAGGAGGCGTGGGATTATTTCAATCTTCTTATATTTGTTGAGGTCTGTCTTGTGACCAACTATATGATCTATTTTGGAGAAGGTACCATGAGGTGCTGAGAAAAAGGTATATTCTTTTGCTTTGGGATGAAAAGTTCTATATATATCTGTTAAATCTAATTGGTCCAAAGCTTCAATTAAGTTCACTGTTTCCCTGCTTAATTTCTGTTTTCCTGATCAGTCCATTGATGAGAGTGGAGTGTTGAAGTCACCCACAATTATTGTGTTAGGTGCAATGTGTGCTTTGAGCTTTAGTAAAGTTTCTTTTATGAATGAGGGCGCCCTTGTATTTGGAGCATAGATGTTCAGGATTGAGAGTTCTTCTTGTTGGATTTTTCCTTTGACCAGCAAGAAGTGACCTTCCATGTCTCTTTTGATGACATTAGGTTGAAAGTCAATTTTATCTGATATTAGAATGGCAAATCCGGCTTGTTTCCTGAGACCATTTGCTTGTAGAATTGTCTTCCAGCCTTTTACTCTAAGGTAGTTTTTGTCTTTGACACTGAGGTTTGTTTCCTGTATGCAGCAAAATGTTGGGTCCTGTTTACGTAACCAGTCTGTTAGTCTACATTTTTTTATTGGGGAATTGATTCCATTGATGTTAAGAGATATTAAGGAGTAGTGGTTATTGCTTCCCATCATTTTGATGTTAAATTTATACTAGTGTGGTTATCTTCTTTTGGGTTTGATGAAAGAAGCTTAATATCCTGCTTTTTCCAGTTGTAAGGGTGTTTTCCCCCTATTATCCTTTGTAGGGCTGGGTTTGTGGAAAGATATTGTGTAAATTTGGTTTTGTCATGGAATATCTTGGTTTCTCCATCTATAGTGATTGAGAGTTTTACTGGGTATAGTAGTCTTGGCTGGCATTTGTGTTCTCTTAGAGTCTGCATGAGCTCTGCCCAGGATCTTCTAGCTTTAATGGTCTCTGGTGAGAAGTCTGGTGTAATTCTGATAGGTCTTCCTTTATATGTTACTTACCCTTTTTCTCTTACTGCCCTAAATATTCTCTCTTTGTTTAGTACATTTGGGGTTTTGATTATTATGTGATGGGAGGTATTTCTGTTCTGGTCCAGTCTGTTGGGAGTTCTGTGGGCTTCTTGTATATTCATGGGCCTCTCTCTCTTTAGGTTAGGGAAGTTTTCTTCCATAATTTTGTTAAAGTTATTTGCTGGCCCTTTAAGTTGTAAATCTTCACTCTCATCAATGCCTATAATCCTTAGATTTAGCTTTCTCATTGTGTCCTTGATTTCCTGGATATTTTGGGTTACAAGCTTTTTGCATTTTGCATTTTCTTTGACTGTTGAGTCCATGGTTTCTATGGTATCTTTGGCATCTGAGATTCTTTCTTCTATCTCTTGTATTCTGTTGTTGATATTTGCATCTATGGTCCCTGATTTCTTCCCAAGGTTTTCTATCTCCAAAGATGTCTCCCTTTGTGCTAACTTGGTTGTTTCTACTTCTGTTTTCAGATCCTGGAAGTTTTTGCTCAGGTCTGTCATTTGCTTGTTTGTGTTTTCCTTTAATACTTTGAGAAATTTTTGTGTTTCCTCTTTCATGACCTCTGCCTGTTGATCAAACTTCTCTTGTATTTTTTTAAGTGAATTTTGCATTTCCTCATTATTGGCTACAAACTTCTGACCCATATTGCCCTGAAGTTCTTTAAGTGATTTTTGTGTTTCCCTTGTAAGGGCTTCTAGCTTTTGATCATTTTTCTCCTGAATTTCTTTAAAAGTTTTATTTATGTCCTTCATGTATTCCTCTAACAGCATCCTTACTAGTGCTTTTAAATCCAACTCTTGTTTTTCTGGTGTGTTGGGGTATCCAAGACTTGCTATTGTTGGAGAATTGGGTTCCAATGCTGCCATAATGCTTTGGTTTCTCTTAGCAACGTTCCTATGCTTGCCTTTAGCCATCTAGTTCTCACTGGTGTTTGATGGTCTTATTGTCACTGGCTGGTGCCACAACCTATTGTGGACCTTTAGGGCTATTTCCAAGACACTGGATAACTGGGTTTCCTCTGGCACAGATTACTGATATGCTGCCTTCCTCTTTTGTGCCTTTGGAGCTCTGCTCAGTCTTGCCTCAGGAAATGTTATACTTGGGTTGTCAAGGTGAACCGGTGTTCTCAGACTGCTCTGTTATGGAGCAAAGATGGTGAGTGGGGGGTCACTCCCTCTGTTGATTCTCACTTAGGATACAGGCCCCACGACCGACTGGCTTGCAGATAAACCACCCATGTTCTCAGGTCCTGAGTGCAGGCAGACCCCTGGAGATTTGCACCCCCAGAGATCTTAGGCTCAGGATAATACAGTACCTAGTGATGTTTTTCTGCCCTGGCAGACCACAAAGATGGCCACGGGAGTAGCTCCCTCTGCTGTTCTCTGCAAAGGATACAGGCCCCACGACCTACCAGCTGGGAGATGAACCACCTGTGTGCTCAGGTCCTGGGTGCAGGCAGACCTCTGGCTGTTCACACCCCCAGAGATTTAAAGCTCGGGGTGATACAGTACCTAGTGACTCTCTTCTGCTCCAGCAGGCAGAGAACATGGCAGCAGGGATTCTCTCCCTGTGCTGGTCTCCAGGCAGGACATAAGCCCCATGCCCGGAGGTCTGGCAGATGAACCTCCTATGTGCTCGGTTCCTGAGCGCAGGCAGACTGCTGGTGGTTTGCACCCCCAGAGATCTAAATCTCAGGGTGATACAGTACCTAGTGAAGCTCTTCTGCCCTGGCCAGCAGGGAATATGGCCATGGGGATTCTCTCCCTTTGCTGCTCTCAAAGCACTACACAGGCCCCATGTCTGGAGGTCTGGCAGATGAACCGCCTATGAGCTCAGTTCCTGAATGCAGGCAGACCACTGGTGGTTTGCATCCCCAGAGATCTAAAGCTCAGGGTGATACAGTACCTAGTGAAGCTCTTCTGCCCTGACTGGCAAAGAATATGGCCTGTGGGGATTCTCTCCCTTTCTACCATGCAGTTTTTTTAACACTATTGCTTGAGGTCGGGGATACTGATTCCACCAGAAGTTCTTTTTCTTTTGAGAATAGTTTTAGCTATCCTGGGTTTTTTGTTATTCCAGATGAATTTGAGAATTGCTCTTTCTAACTCTATGAAGAATTGAGTTGGGATTTTGATGGAGATTGCATTGAATCTGTATATTGCTTTTGGCAAGATGGTCGTTTTTACTATATTAATCATGCCAAACAACCAGCATGGAAGATTTTTCCATCTTCTGTGGTCTTTTTTGATTTCTTTCTTCAAAGACTTGAAGTTCCTGTCATACAAATCTTTCACTTGTTTGGTGATACTTTATATTGTCTGTGGCTATTGTGAAGGGTGTCATTTCCCTAGTTTCTTTCTCAGCCTGTTTATCCTATTGTTGTCTAGTTGCTCTGGCTAGAACTTCAAGTCCTATATTGAATAAATATGGGGAGAGAGGGCAGCTTTATCTAGTCCCTGATTTTAGTGAGATTGCTTCAAGTTTCTCTCCATTTAGTTTGATGTTGGCTACTGGTTTGCTATATATTGTGTTTACTATGTTTAGGTATGGGCCTTCAATTCCTGTTCTTTCCAAGACCTTTAACATTAAAGGATGCTGAATTTTGTCAAATGCATTTTCAGCATCTAATGAAATGGCCCTGGAGGTTTTCTCTTTGAGACTGCTTATGTAATGGATTACATTAATGGTTTCTGTATATTGAACCATCCCTGCATCCCAGGGATGAAGCCTACCTGTTCATGGTGAATGATCATTTTGATGTGTTCTTGGATTTAGTTGGCAAGATTTTTTTTGAGTAATTTTGCATCAATATTCCCAAGAGAAATTGGTCTGAAGTTCTCTGTCTTTGTAGTATTTTTCTCTGGTTTTGGTATCAGTGTAATTGTGGCTTCATAGAACTAGTTGGGTAGTGACACTTCTGTTTCTATTTTGTAGAAAGTCTTGAAGAGTATTGATATTAAGTCTTTGAAGGTATGATAGAATTCTGCACTAAAACCATCTAGTGCTGTGCTTTTTTATGGTTGGGAAAATTTCAGTGACTGCTTCTATTTCTTTAGGGGTTATGGGACTGTTTAGATGGATTATCTGATTCTGTTTTAACTTTGGTATTTGGTATCTGTCCAGGAAATTGTCTATTTCATCGAGATTTTCCAGTTGTGTTGAGTATAGGTTTACCGAGTAGGATCCAATGATTTTTTGAATTTCCTCAGTTTCTGTTGTTATATTCCCCTTTTCATTTCTGATTTTGTTAATTTTGATACTGTTTCTGTGCCCTTAGGTTAGTCTGGCTAGAGGTTTATCTATCTTGTTGATTTTCTCAAAGAAAAAGCTACTGGTTTTATTGATTTTTTTTTTTGTATAGTTCTTTTTGTTTCCACTTGGTTGATTTGAGCCCTGAGTTTTGATGTTTTCTTGCCTTCTACTCCTCTTGGATGTATTAGTTTCTTTCTGTTCTAGTGCTTTTAGGTGTGCTGTTAAGCTGCTAGTATATGCTCTCTCCAACTTTTGGAGTCACTCAAAGCTATGAGTTTTCCTCTTAGCACTGCTTTCATTGTGTCCCATAAATCTGGGTATGTTGTGCCTTCATTTTCATTAAATTCTAAAGTCTGATTTCTTTCTTTACTTCTTCCTTGACCAAGGTATCATTGAGTAGAGCGTTGTTCAGTTTCCTTGTGTATGTGGACTTTCTTTTGTTTTTGTTGCTATTGAAGACCTTGCTCCATAGTGATCTAGTAGAAGGTCTGTTGAGGTCTGTTTTTTGACCAATTATATGCTCAATTTTGGAGAAGGTACCATGGGATGCTGACCCCATGCAAGAAGAAGGTATATTCTTTTGATTTAGGATGAAATGTTCTATATATATGTTAAATCCATTTGGTCCAAATTTTATGTTAGTTTCACTGTGTCTCTGTTTAGTTTGTGCTTCCCTCATCTGTCCATTGATGAAAGTGGAGTGTTGCTGAAGTCACCCACAATTATTGCATGAGGTGCAATGTGTGCTTTGAGCTTTAGTAAAGTTTCATTTACAAATGAGTGTACCCTTGCATTTGAAACATAGATGTTCAGAATTGAGAGTTCTTGGTGTATTTTTCCTTTGATGAGTATGAATTGTCCTTCCATGTCTTTTTTTGATGACTTTTGGTTGAAAGTCCATTTTATCCCATATTAGAATGGCTACTCCAGCTCGTTTCCTGGTAAAATTTTCTTGGAAAATTGTTTTCCAGGATTTTAATCTGAGGTAGTGTTTGCCTTTGACACTGCATGCAGGAAAATGCTGGGTCCTGTTTATGTATCCAGTCTGTTAGTCTATGTCTTTTTATTGGAAAATTGAGTCCATTGATATTAAGAAATATTAAGGAATAGTAATTAGTGTTTCCTGTTATTTTTGATGTTATTTTAATGTTTGGTGGTATCTTCTTTAGGATTTGGTGAAAGAAGATTACTATTTTGCTTTTTCTAGGGTGTAGTTGCCCTCCTTAGATGGCGGTTTCCATCTATTATCCTTTGTAGGGCTGGATTTGTGGAAAAATATTGAGTAAATTTGGTTTTATCATAGAATATCTTAGTTTCTCCATCTATGGAGTTTTGCTGGATATAGTAGTTTTGGCTGGCATTTGTGTTCTCTTAGGGTCTGTATGAGATCTGCCCAGGATCTTCTTGCTTTCATGGTCTCTGGTGAGAAGTCTGGTGTAATTCTGATACATCTTCATTTATATGCTACTTGACCTTTTTCCCTTACTGCTTTAAATATTCTTTCTTTGTTTAGTACATTTGGTATTTTAATTTTTATGTGACAGGATGAATTTCTATTTTGGTCCAGTCTATTTAGAGTTCTGTAGGCCTCTTGTATGTTCATGGACATCTCTCTCTTTATGTTAGGGAAGCTTTCTTCTATAATTTTGTTGATGGTATTTACTGGCCCTTTAAACTGTAGATCTTAGCTCCCTTCTTTACCTATAATCCTTTGATTTGGTTTTCACATTATGTACTGGATTTCCTGGATGTTTTGGGTTATAAGCTTTTTACAAAATGCAAAAAGTTTGTAACCCAAAATTTTGCATTTCTTTGACTATTGAGTCAATGCTTTTTATGGTATCTTCAGCACCTGAGATTCTTCCTTCTGTCTCTTGTATTCTGTTATTGATGCTTGCATCTATGACTCCTGATTTCTTTCAAAGGCTTTCTATCTCCAAAGTTATCAACCTTTGTGAATTTTTTTGTTGTTTCTATTTTCTTTTTTAGATACTGGTTTTGTTCAGTTCCTTCACTTATTTGTTTGTGCTTTCTTGTAATTCTATAAGGGATTTTTGTGTTTCCTCTTTAAGGGTTTCTATCTGTTGATCCATGTTTTCCTGTATTTCTTTAAGGGGGTTACTTATGTCCTTCTTGAAATCTTCTATCAGTATCATAAGATGTGGTTTTAAATCTAGATCTTGCTTTGGGATATCCAGGACGTGCTCTTGTGGGAGAACGTAGTTCAGATGGTGCCATGTTTCCTTGGTTTCTGTTGGTAATGTTCTTCCATTTGCCATTTACGTTTACCATCTGGTTATCTCTGGTATTAGCTGTTGTTGCTGTGTCTGAAGGTGGCTTGTCTGTCAGGCAAGCCTCTGTATCTGTGCTCCTGGGAGACCAGATCTCTCTGTGTAAACAGGTATGTAGGTACTCCTGTGAGACCTGCTCTCTTGTGGTTCTTTTTGGGTATGTAGCTCTGTGGCCCTGATCAGTTCTTGGTGCGGGCAGAAAACAGGAGATGCCTGTTCCAGGCTGCTCTTAGGTTCTTGTGTCCTCAGGGTTTCCTGCTGCTTCTTCTGAGCAGCAGGGCAGGTCTTGAAAGACCCCCCGATGAGGGGAGACCCTCACTCAAATCTCGGGATGAAACAACCGACACCCAAGGAATTCACAGGAGACCGTTCTTGATGCAAACACACGAGGTTTATTCGGGAGAAACCAGTGCACTAGGGTCATCTTGTAACCACGCAAGCCTAGAGGAGATTGACCCCCAGTAACTGGAGTCAGGGGTATTAAAAGGGAAAAATCACAAGGCAGGGGGTGGAGGAAAAAGAAAAAAATTCACAAGGCAAGGGGTGGAGGACACAATTCACCAGGCAAGGGGTGGAGGACAAATTATGCATAGAATGGGGAAGTATAGAATGAGGAAGTCAAGCAATAGTTTATGACTTAAGGAGGGTTAGAGATTATCTGGAGCAAACATCCTTGGAGTTAAACCTTGTAAAGATAGTCACAAGGCAAGTCATTCAGACATTCTTTTTGGTCAGCTAGTTCCTGAAACAGGGCCTCTCAGGATCAGTTAAGCAAATGTCAGCCATTTCCGAGGTCAGGGTGTACTTGACCTCAGAGGCTTGATTGTTAGGGACCTAAAAACCTTTACATTTTTGAGTTGGGGTCTCTCAGTCTCACCTGTGCAGTGCTGACTATCCTCTCTGCACTGATGGGTGGTTATCTACCTTCCTTTGCCACTTGGATCTGGTGTGTTATGGCAGAGGATGATCCCAAGCCAGAGACAGAAACCAGAAGGCTTCTGCCAGGGTGTTCGGGACAGGATCCTCTGAGCTGCAGGGAAGGTCTCACCTGTGGCTGACTGTCCTCTCTGAGCTGATGGGTGGCTAGCTACCTTCCTGCACCACTTGGAGGTGGTGCAAGGTGGCAGAGGATAGTCCCAAGTCTATTTTATTGTTAAAAGTGGTGATAAATGATTATCAATTAAACAGGTAATATAGTTGCAACATTAATAACAGAATGTGAGCATCCAGAATTTTTAAGGATCTTAAATAATGTTGGGATTTAGAGTGATGTTAGACAATGACAGTGGATTAAATATCTAAGGGATGTTGAGACTAGAAATTTGGGGCACTTTAGTTCAGATGCCAGAGAACGAGGTTGGAGGTTTTCTAATAGCCATCAGAAAGGAGAGCCAGAAGATACGGATGATGCCATGTCCACGGGAAGGAAGAGAGAAATATCCTAGGCCTGTACTCTAGTCATTCCCAGGTCTCAGGGAGGCCTGAACAAGGAAGACACAAGCTGTTCGATGGGTTGTTACTGTACTCAATGGGGTGAGGGCTAAGAACCTGCAGAGACTTGGTATAAGGACATTCACATGAAACCAACAAGTGAAAATGTGACAAAAAGAGGTTCCCCATTCCCTATTTCTCTTTTCTTCGCACCAACTCCTATTTCTTTCTTCCTTTTTTGTTTAAACGAAACAGGGGGTAGGAGTTGTTGATGGTAAGCTTGTTGCAATATTGGAGCTTTCAACCCTGATCTAATAGAAGGGAGAGAAAATAAAGAAATGGACCAGCTGCAGTGGCTTCTGGAACCCACAAAAATTGATTCCAAATTCTAGAGTATGATTTTTCAGCTGTTGTGTCCCTCTACCTGTTTTCTAATCATTTGTCTCTTGTCACTCTGGGTTCTGGCCTCCTATATCCATACAAACTTCCTTTTCTCCTGATACCTGTGCTATTTTTCTTTTCACCTTACTGGACTTATTGTGAGTTTCCTTACTTCCCCCTAGGAGCTTCCTGCTAAGTCTCAGAGCTTGCAGTTTCCTTAATTCCTCTGCTCCTCTGCTACTGTGTCCCTCCTGTCTTTTGCCTCTCTCCTGGGAGTCCTGAGGTGTCTCTATGCGGTTATGCCATCTACACTATTTGAACGGGTGGAGTTCCTGCTTGTTCCTTTTTGTCCCTTAACAATTCATCTCCCTGTCTATGCTGTAACTATCTCTCTTGCCTTTGAAGTCTACTATGCCCTTGGGGCAGCTACCATATGGGCATCTTTCTACTCATATCTGTAGCTGTTCAACAGCTTTGATCAAACTGGGTACACCTGGAAGGAGAGCTGGGGCTGAAAAGAGAACAGACTGGTGAGAGGAATGATGAGGCCAAGACAAAGTTCTGATCAAGGCCCAATGTTTAATGGATAACTCTGAATTTAAAGGGGAGAGGGGAAACCTATCCCCCAATATACTAGGGTATTGTCAGGAAAACAGGCCCAGCTGCTCAGTGGGTAGCTGGCTCTGCTGCTCAGTAGATAGCCAGCTTTTTGTAGGAAGCTGTAGATCTGGAAGAACTATATAATTCTCCTAGGTCTGAATGCTCCACCCTAGGTTGGCTACTGGTAAAACAAGGTCTGCAGGCACCTACACAAGGCTAGGGGGAGGGTTCACATATCTCTTGGTTCTGACCTTCTATACTGATCTAAATCTCTCTATTAAAGACATTACCAGTTCTGTCCCCCAACCCACTTCCTCTCTCATGACTTCCAATCCCACTGTGCTATCTCTTAGCTCCCACCTACAGTTCCCCAGTTTCTGCCCACTCAGCTCCCTCATAGAGCTTGTAGTAATTCCCTCCAACAGAATATTGTTTGCATCCAGTCTTAGTTAGGGTTTTACTGCTGTGAACTAACACCATGACCAAGGCTCATAGACATCATTTAATTGTGGTTAGCATACAGGTTCAGATGTGCTGTTCATTATCATCATGGAGGGAGCATGGCAGCATCCCGGTGGGAATGGTGCAGGCTGAGCTGACAGTTCTACATCTTCATCTGAAAGCTCCTAGAAGACTCACTTCCTGGCATCTAGGATAAGGGTATTAAAGTCCACACCCAAAGTGACACACCCATTCTAACGAGGCCACACCTCCTAATAGTGCCACTTCTGTGAGCCAAACATATTCAAGCCATCACACAACCCTCTCTCCTTCTTGATTCAAACAAATTGGCCTCAATGTAGATTAATGGGAAAAAAAATTGAAAACCAATTTTTCTCACAAATCAAAACAACTGCCAATGCACAAACAGTGATCCCTAAATCTCTTATCTTAACTTGCTCTGCTCTACTCTTCCAAGTCTCTTATCTCTGAAGTTCTACTTCCTACTCTTAAAAAATCTCTCATCTTTATGATTTATCTTTATAGCTATGGCTAAAACATTTAACTCAGAAACTTTAAAAAGGTCAGAGGCTAAGTTACATTCCTCAGACCACAAAGAGGAGGAGGAGACCAACCTAAGAGTGGGGATACATTCCAAAGCACTAATCACTGGCCACCTACCTCATCACCTAACAACCAATTAGTTTAAATATAACACTGCTCTGCCAATCACATTGTGCTTAATGGTGGCAGCCCTGAGAAGTGTATAAAGGCCCACACAGCACAAGGTATGGGATCGTTCTCGCTCTGTGTGCAGGGTGGCCCCAGCATGCTGGATTTAATAAAATTCTTCTTGCATTTTGCATTGATTTTTGTCTCTACCTGGTTTACTCAGGGGGTCCAGTAAGTTAAGACTAGTCAAGTCTTACATGGCTTCTCTGCACTTCTCTGCACCCTATTGAGACTATTCTGTAAACTTTATATCAGGATTTGTAAATTCATTGGATATAGTTTAAAAATCTGTAATATCTGTATCAAAATTTGACTTTAAACTTATAAAAAGGGCTTATAATTAAAAATCAATACATAGGTAATCTTTATTCCCTACAACTTACTGTGTATATAAGTGTATGTGTAAATCACCTGTGTGTATATAAAATTTGCATTCAATTCATTAAAAAATATATATGTCTACTAGAAAAACATGTTAACCCATATATGTATGAAAAGCAACTTTTTAAGTAACAGTCACATAGGTCTCTTCCATCTTGGCTGGTGACCTTATCAGGATAGAAGCAACTACATGACTGGCAGCCATATTTACTAAGGTAAAGGGTACATGCCAGCTATCTTTTCTAAGGTAAAGGGTACATGCCATGTAATTTCAGCATCTTAAGATGAATACATAGTATAAAGCAACAATTGTAAAATTTTTTACTCCTACTGAATCCTCTGTTGATCTTTTTTTTTTTATTTTAGACTAAGGAGATGATTGGTATCAGTTTTTGCATAGTGATTAAAAATTTAAGGTTATAATAGTCGACTCAGATTAGCAAAAGCCGGTTTAAGACATATGTCAAACTACTTACATTGTTGCTAGCTTTACAACACCAGGCTTCTAAAATATTAAATAAAAAAAACAACATATGTTTAAGAAATAAGGTAACATAGATAAAGTTCTATTTAGGGTCTGTAAGAGTCCATCGAAAGAGCCCCACTCAATAAGGCCATAGAGACCAGAATCCTTGCAATCTGCAAGAGGTTTATTGTTCCAATGTACACTGGGATCCCCCAGCATGTAGGCAAAAGGAGACCCCGAGTTCACAAAGCATACCCATTTTATGAACATTTTGGTGGGGAGTTCAGCGACCACCTGAGTTGGGTGACCGTGATTGGTTACCGGGAGCAACATCTGAAATTATTGGTCAACTTGAATAGGGAGGTTGTCTCTGCCATTTGGCCCTGTCCTGCCCACCTTGAGGTATTTGTGGTATTCCTGGCTCTTCCATCTCTGGCCTCACCGTAGGCTGGGTGGTTCTGTTTAGGCCATTTCCTTATCTATCCTCCCTCAGGCAGTCCTAGGCAGAATGCAAAGTTTCAGTCCAGCTTTGAACCCCCATTCTGGGTCATGGGGAGCTGGCCTGCTGTTTCTGACAGGGTTCTCACAGTTCATATTAATATGTGTCTAGCTTTTTTGTCTTTGCTCAATATATTAAGCTTCAGCTTCTTGGATAAACAAAATTATGAGTAAATATGATATTCTATAATGGTATACCCTAAAAGGACCAAAAAAGTTCCCAGTCTCCCTAGGGACTGCAATTATGGTTTAAAGTTTACTGAATTTATGGATTATTCTGATACAAAAGGATGGGTGCTGTAACCAGAATTTAGAAACTCTGCACGTTTGCATCCCACCCCAGCTATTACATGGAGAAACACACTCACTAGCCCAGAACTGGTAAGCCCCCTGCCCACCCCCATTGGTCAGTGTAAATGTCTGCAAGGTCCCAGGGGAGAGTTTTGAGCTTGGAGCTACCCCTATACTGACCCTTGTTCTAGGACTCTTTTCCTTGAGTGAGATTCTCCTTGAGACAGTTTCTTTCTCACGGCAGCTGAGAATCCCAGGCCCGGCCTGGATAAATTGCTCTCTGTATGTTCAGGGGCACCAGCCCAGAGCTTAATTCCCAGCCCTCACGTATCTCACCCATGGATCAGTCTTTGCTGCCTTGTCCCTACTTACTGGGATGTTTTGGTCTAATTCACAATTAACAGAAAACACTATTTCTACATGGCCATTAAACCTGCACTTTCTCTCTAGCGACCTATAGCAGAGACTTCCCCCCTCCCTTCCTCATTTGCTGGCTGCTGCTCCCCTGTGGCTGGCTGCAGCCACTGGTTCCACTGGTTCAAAAGCAGGCCTGGTCCTGTCCCCTGCCAGGGACTCTGCTTGCTGCCCTCCCTTGTCCCACTTCTTGTGTCTGGCCAGTTTGTGAGACTTACTTTCCCACCTGCTGCCCCTTGCCAAAGCTACCACTGGGTCCTACCTGCCTGCTTGGCTCTCAGTCATGGGAAAAGCTCCCCCCCCATGCCCCCTTAAAACATCTACCCTTAAAACATCTTTCACCTTGTCCAAGCACACACCTTTCCCTCTCTCCCTCTCTTCCTCTCTCTCCCCCTCTCTTTCCCTCTCTGGCCAGGGCCCATATAGTGAGGACCGCAGCACTGTGTACCACAAGAATAATGTGCACATTGTGGAGATATGGGACACTACTTCAGATCCTTCCTTTTCCCCACCCACTGTGGACTCCCAACAGCTGAAAGCACTGGACTGTGGCTTCTGGCTTCCAGGAGGAAGCCCCACGCTGGCCATTGCTTCTGTCACCACCGTTCAGCAGCCCCTTTGCCCCTCAGATCCCACACCGCCAGCCAGGGTGCATGTGCCTGGTGCCTCAACCACACATACACATGCTCCTGTTTCGAGCTCTACAGACCTGCTACTGCGCAGTTCTCCACCTGCTCTGTGAACTCAGCCCTAACCATTCAGTCACTTGCCTGGTTCTGGATCTGCTTCTGTCTATACACCAACTCTAAGACAAATGTTTCTCTAATGCAAAATGCAAAAATGTGTTTCTCTCTTCTTATACAACATGTCAAAGTTACCTAAGATTTTCATTCCTACTCTGTCCTATATTAATAATGATTTTTTTCTACTGCCATTGAATTATGGTGTGCTCTATTTATATATAGCCGATGAATATAGCCCTCAATCTTGTCAGAAGTCTGCTAATTATTAATATATTACAGACAGAATTTCCCAAAGCCTTTAACAGTTTATTCCCACAAGATCTCATAATATTTGGATACAGTTTCAAGATACTGCCTGGATTGTGATCACTGATAACCACAGTGGACAAAATGGATACCCTGAGTCAAATTACTTATCTAAATCAAAGAAAGCTATTTCTCATGTCACAGGTATAAAGAATAAGAGCCCTGTATGTTCTGTGCCTGAAAACCAGACTGACTTTCCCCAAGTTGCCATGTAGACCACAAGGAACTGTTGGCTAGTGAATTCTGTCATTTTTTAAATAATATATAACTGTTAGATTATTGTTTATTCGTTCCCAGATTTTTGACTACATTAACATCTAAGATAACAGTAGCTTGGCAGTTAGAAAAAACTTTCACAGATATAATTGGGTAATTTCTTACCTAATCTAGGGTCCCATTGATTAAATGCTTCATATTTCCTCTTCTTGCTATGCCGATGTCCTAACATTATTTGAGTTCTTAACTCTAATGAAACATTCCACTACATGTTCCAACTTTTTAATCACAAATTCTTGCTCCTTCTGCTCCACAAAAGACTTACATTAAAGACTTTTCATGTTGTTAACTCATGTTGTTATTTCTTTTGTAAACTTATAAAGTAGAGGAAACCTACTCATGTCTACCTCTCATGGACCAAATAGACTGCATCCAGATAAGTGCATCTGTCTAAAATTCCTACTTACTATCTACTCCAAAGAGCGGGACTCCTCTGGGTTTCAAATGTACATCTTAAGAAAAAAATGTCTTTCTTCCAAATATATTTAATCTCTGTTTATAAAAAATTTATGTGTATTTCATCATCTTGTTAAGTCCAGGTGCTTACTGCATCTAGGACAGCTCCTGAGAAGCAAGCTCCAGATGCTCCAATCCCCTCTCACAGACACAGATGCTTCTACTGGACCTATTCCTTCTGGCCTATCCTCAGATGGCTCCACAGATCCTGGACAGCAGGAAACAACCAACTCTCCTAAGACTGGAAAAACATTCCCCATACTCATCCCTCTAGGTTCCCCAGAGACACATCACCTCCAATGTCAGCATGAAGCAGCCAGATATCACAACAGCCCTATTCCTGCTCTACCATTGTCTTTTTCTAATTTTATTTTAATTAAACCAAAATGGAGGAATGTTAGCATTCTGTCTAACTCCACTCCACAGTTACCTGGAAACAGCCAAGCAGGCCTGATCTACTATAAAAGGGGCTGCTTGCCCCCTCCTCACTCTCTTGCCCTCTTGATATATTGTTCCTCCCTCACTCTTTCCCTGCTTTCTTTCTTTCTTCTCTCACCATCCCCCCTCTTTCTCTGCCTTTTTTTTTGCCTCTACTACCCTCTTAACTCCCCTCCCCATGCCCGGAATAAACTCTATTCTATACTATGCAGATGTGTGGCTGGTGCCTCAGGGGGAAGAAATGCCTTAGCATGGACCTGCTGAGACACCTCCTTCCCCAATACCTTACCACACCTTCATAGAACATATTTCCTTCTCTCTTTATCTTTTATAAACACATCAAACGGATCTACAATTAAATTTTCTACTCAAAATTTTAAGGCCCAAACTTACCATGGAAAAAACTAAAAATCCTAATCTTATAAAAGCTACAAACTTATAAAATGTTAAAGGTAATTAAAACATACAAGTTAATAGTAAGTAACCTACTAAATAATCAAATTCATTGAGTTTAGAACTATACTTATATTCATTATTAATTACAGAAATAAGCCTTACTTAGCCTACTGCATGTGTTTTCAAAGTTAAGCCTAAAGCAAAATGTCAGATATACTTAATATATTGATGGTCCTCAAACTCTTCTGAGAGCTGCTGAATGTTATTTAATAATTTAATTAAACATAATTTAATAATTATAGAGATAATTACCTCACTCCTAGCAGAAATCTTTATGGTCTCCAAAGGAAAAAAAAATGGGGCAAGACAAGACAGATCTATTTGAATTGTGGTAAAGCTAACCACAGGGATAAATTGTATTAGTATTTCTTCTAGACTCCACCCCACAGTTACCCGGCAACAGCCTGACTCACTATAAAAGAGGCTTGCTCTCTTCTCACTCTTATCCTCCTATTCACTTATTCTCATTCCCTTTCTCTCTCCCCTTGCTCCTCTCTCCAGGTGTTCTTAGCCAACCTCCTCTCTCTTCCCCCCCCCCTCTATCTCTATCTTTCCCTCTCTCTCTGTCTCTCTCTGTCTCTCTGTCTCTCTGTCTCTCTCTGTATCTCTCTGTGTGTCTCTGTCTCTCTCTGTCTCTCTCTGTCTCTCTGTCTCTCTCTCTCTCCCTTTTCTTTTCCTAACTCTCCTTCCCATGAACTCTGTTCTATACTAAACCTGTCACATGGCTGGTATCTTAGGGGGATGGGAAGTCTTAGCTTGGGCCTGCAGCACCCCTTCCCTCCTACCTCACCATACCATGTGCCTCTACCAACAAAATCCTAGCTCTTCTTTTTACTTGTTATAAAACACAACAAACTGGCCCATGCCTTGTCTGCTGCCAAGGTTCTGTACAAACTGGACAGTTTGGTGTTGGTTGCTGTACATTGCCTGGACTTTCTAAAGTTCCTCTACAGGAAACATCACTGAGACCTGGGTCTGACATCCAGAGGCCACACTTCTCTGCAGGACAGCTGGAGATAAAACACTGTTCTGCACGACATCAAGGAGGTACACAACCACTGACCCTAACAAAGTCATGGAGATCACAGGTGCTTAAAGCAGCCTTCGTATGTAAGGGAAAGTCCCTGTCGTTTTAATTGGTTCATGGACAATTTAGATTATACTACCAGGTATAATTCTCAGATTTCTGATGGTATTGACTAACAGTAGCTTTAACAGCTTCATACCAGGTTCTCTCCCAGGACTTCCACTGCCCTCTCAGTTTTCTGTCATATGTAAAAATATGGCCTCAGGACTGGCCTTTCTAGAGCTACTACTGGGTCACCAGAGAAAGACAGGCTACGTTGCTACCACACCCTGATAGGAGATAAACTCACAAAACAGGTTTTCAAGTAATTTTTACTATTTTTTATTTAAAAGAAAATGCTTTACAATGATTGCTCTCAGTAAACAACTTCCTCCTCAAGCCAAATGATTGAACTAAAATACAGCTTAAAGTTTATGTACATTTTAAGATATGTAAACAGCAGTCATAAAGATCTAAGCAAATGTTTTAAAGTGTGTGTTAGCATTCCTTCTAGGCTCCAACCAACAGTTAACTAGGAATAGCCAGGTAGTCTCCCCCACTCTGTCCTTCTCTGTCCCTTCTCTTTCTCTGTCTCTAATCCCTTCTCAACCTCCCTTCCAATGCCCCTAAATAAACTTCATTCTACATGGTTGGTACCGCAGTGGGGAGGCATGCCTCAGCATGGGCCCACTATGCCATATTGCACTTTACAAAATGTATCAGTGTGTAAATGTAATTTCAAAGATATAAAAACTTAATTTATGTAAAAATGAGAAATATTTTGGATTTCTTTCCCTCCTTATGACTTTGCTATAGTAACACTTTAAAAGTTTATAGTTTTGACATTCATCAATGGAGTTGTGATAAGCTATTAATCTAGCTCTGGTAAGCATTAACTAGTCACAAGCTCAAGATTTTAAATTCCCTTTGGTTGCTTTATAAGCATAGACTTAAAAGTGTTGCTCAATGCGTTAAAAATATCTCAGTCCAATGTATATATGTAGTACTCTGAAAAGCGTGTTAATGTTTTTATCACAAAATCATTTTGAGTCCCAGAGCTTCTACTGTAAGATTTGCCAAAGAATGACATCCAGGACTCAAATAGTATGTAAATGTAAAGAGTATTTTACTTTGCAGAAGTTGCCTAGAGAGACCCCAGTGGTGAATCATGGACCTTTACATTTGGGGGCTAGTCCAGGATAGATGAATTCCACCCATT
The DNA here is from genome assembly GCF_947179515.1 of Apodemus sylvaticus. NCBI lineage: Eukaryota > Metazoa > Chordata > Mammalia > Rodentia > Muridae > Apodemus > Apodemus sylvaticus. The sequence continues at coordinate 53,384,008 of NC_067490.1, forward strand.
TATTTACACACACATACCCCCCCCCCACCCAATTAAATCACACACAGGGCCAATAGGCATTATAACGGGGCTTCTTGACCAAAAGTGGGGGAGTGTTGGATGCTGATTGACAAGGAATCATAATCCCTGCCTCCCTGATCTGATTAATGTTTGGGGTGATCCCTGTTCTGACTTCTCTAGGCATTAAATATTGCCTGATTTGGGCTGGGGTAGCTCCAGACTTTAATAGAACAAGAACTGGGAATTGATGTAGGGCAAATCCCATTGGATATTTTTCTGCACAAACTTTAGGGACTTTTTCTAGGAACTTCTGAAGTAATGGGCATAGAGATGGGGCTGGTTGAGGGAACAGTTTATATTCCTCTTCTAGGACCATGGATGGGGCCATGCTTATACAGCATTTCCACTCCCAGGGAACAAAATGGATTTGGGTTCCCATTTTGGTGAGGAGATCTCTTTCCAGCAAGGAGTATGGGCATTCAAGGATGACCCTAAATAAGTGAGTTGCCAGTCCCACTCCCAAGTCCACCTTTTTTTGGGTAGTCCATGAATATGCCTTAGAGCTGGTTGCCCCTTGCACCCATGTTTTTCAATTTAACAATGGCCCCAGAGGTTGCTTCAAAATGAATGTTGTACCCCTGTGTCCACCAGAAAGTCATGGGATTTCCCCCCACCTTTAGGGTTACCCAGGTAACATAGAGAATTTTTGAGTCCCAAATACCCTCAGTCATCTATGTCTCCTAATTGCAGGTCCTTTGGGTCCTCTCTTCAATTTTTCTTAGGGCACTCATTCTTCCAATAGCCTTTTCTCTTGCAGTGAGCACATTGGTCACTCTCTAATGGAGGACAGGCTTTTTCTTCAGTCGGAGTGAGCTTACCTTTGCCCCTTCTATGAGATAGGTTTTTCAGCATTCTAATTAAAAAGGCCTTTGCTCATGGCAAGAAGTAGCACTTTTGTCATTCTGTCAGTCCTAGAGATCTCCCAGTTGTTGAAAACCTTCTCAGATGTGGCTACTAACTCAGGCAATTGCTTAAGTGCAAAGCCATCCAGATGGTGAACCTTCTAATGGATGTCAGGGGCAGCTTGATTAACAAAATCCATGTTCACAGCTCTCTGGTGCACTCTGGCTTCTGGGTCAAAAGAATGTAGGTCTTATAGGCTTCAAAAAATCTTTCCAGATATTCTTCAGGTTTCTGTTCTTTTCCTCCATTACCTGGCTCACCTCAGATAAATATGTGGGCTGGCTGTCAGTCTCTTGGAGGCCCCCCATCAGAATCTGGTTCTCAGTAGTAGAGTCAGTTCTCTAGACAGTACAAGCCCAAGTGTAAGGTGAACTCAAAGTAGAGTCAGGAAAATCAGGGGCGTCAGGGGCTGCTCCTCCAACTGAAAAGGTTGGGCAGGGGAAGTGGGTAAAGAATCCATAACATAGGGAGAGGGACAAAGATCCTCCTCAGGAGCATGGGGAGGGGAGCAAGTCAGGGGACAGAGGCTGACCCTCCTTCAGATGAAGAAGGACAGGGAGTAAGGAGGTTGGTAACAGAAAACATCAAAACAGTGGGCTTCTTGAATAGGTTTTGCCACTTAGTGATATATGTTACTTTGTCTGGGTGGCTGCTGCCCTTGTAATTATAGCCTTCTCCTTGTAAATGATAGATGAAAATTTCCTGCTTCAGGCCATCTTACTTCATAAGTTGGGCCATTCATTACTACAAAAGATGGTTAGTTTGCAAGGATAACCAGACCAGAGTCTTCTGCGACTCTGTAAAAATCCTTAAAATGGTTCAGTAACAAACCCAGTGGGGTACTCCCTCCCTATCCCATCCTAGGAATCAAAGAAAACTTTGTACTAGAGGAAAAAAAGCACAGAGTACACAAAGACAGACACATACAGATACACACAGAAAGACATTCCTGGGAAAAAGAAAACAAAAAAAGAAAAGGCTGTCTCAGATGGTTTCCTCCCTGTACATGGGAGGCTGACAGTTGGCCCTCATTCATAAAAGAAACATCAGTAAAACTCAAAGCACACATTGTGCCTCACACAATAAGAGTGAGAAACTTCAACATCTCACTCTCATCAATGGACAGATCATGGAAACAGAAACTAAACAGAGACACAGTGAAACTAACAGAAGTTATGAACCAAATGTATTTAACAGATATCTATAGAACTTTTTATCCCAAAACAAAATTATATACCATCTTTTCAGCACCTCATGTTGGTACCTTCTCCAAAACTGACCATATAATTGGTCTCAAAACAAGCCTCAATAAATACAAGATGATTGAAATAATCTAATGCATCCTATGAAATCATCAAGGACTAAGGCTGGCCATCAATAACAACAAAAATAATAGTAAGCCAACATACACATGGAAGCTGGGTAAAGAAGAATAACAACCTGGTTAAGGAAGAAATAAATAAATTAAAGACTTTTGAGAATTTAATGAAAATGAAGCCACAACATACCCAAACTTATGCGACACAATGAAAGTAGTAATAAGGAAAACTCACAGCTCAGAGTACCTCTAAAAAAGAAACTGGAAAGAGCATACACTAGCAACTTGACAGCACATCTGAAAGCTCTAGAACAAAAAGAAGAAAATACTCCCAAGAGGAGTAGACAGCAGGAAATCATCATACTCAGAGATAAAATCAACCAAGTAGAAGCAAAAAGAACTATACAAAGAATCAACAAAACCAGGAGCTGGTTCTTTGAGAAAATCAAAAGAATAGATAAATCCTTAGCCAAACTAACCAGATGGCACAGATACAGTATCCAAATCAACATAATCAGAAATGAAAAGGGAGACATAAGAACTGAAACTGAGGAAATCCAAAAACTTATCAGATCCTAGTACAAAAGCCTATACTAAACACAACTGTAAAATCTGGATAAAATGGTCAATTTTTGAAACAAATACCAGGTACCAAAGTTAAATAAAGAACAGGTAAATAATCTATACAGTCTCATAACCCTAAAGAAATAGAAGCAATTGTTAATAGTCTCCCAATAAAAAAAGTCCAGGACAAGATGGGTTTAGTGAACAATTCTATCAGACCCTCAAAGAAGGCCTAATACCAATACTCTTCAAACTATTCCACAAAATATAAATAGAACCCAATTAGTTCTATGAAGCCACAATTACTCTGATACCTAAACCATACAAAGACCAAACAAAGAGAACTTCAGACCAATTTCCCTTATGAATATCTTTGCAAAAATACTCAACAAAATTTTCACAAACTGAATCCAAGAACATATCAAAATAATCATCCATCATGATCAAGTAACCTTCATCCCAGGGATGCAGGGATGGTTCAATTTATGGAAATCCATCAATGAAATCCATTACATAAACAAACTCAAAGAAAAAATACACAAAATCATTTCATTAGATGATGAGAAAGCATTTGACAAAATACAATAGTCCATCATGATAGCAGCCTTATTTATAATAGCCAGAAGCTGGAAAGAACCCAGATGCCCCTCATAGGAGGAATGGATACAGAAAATGTGGTATATTTACACAATGGAATACTACTCAGTAATTAGAAACAATGAATTCACAAAATTTTTAGGCAAATGGTTTGATCTGGAAAATATCATCCTAAGTGAGGTAACCCAATCACAAAAGAATACACATGGAATGCAATCTCTGATAAGTGGATATTAATTAGCCCAGAAGCTCTGAATACCCAAGGCAAAAATTGCATAACAAATGACTCCCATGAAGAAGTATGGAGAGGGTCCTGATCCTGGAAAGGATTGATCTAGCATGGGAAGGGAATATAAAGACAGAGAAAAAGGAGGGATGTGATTGGAGAAGGGATGGAGAGAAGAAGGTTTATGGGACATATGGGGAGGGGGGATCCAGGAAAGGGGAAATCATTTGGAATGTAAACAAAGAATATAGAAAATAAAAATATTAAAAAAAAAAGAGTCTTGGAAAGATCAGGTATTCAAGGTACATACTTAACATAGTAAAAGCAATATATAGCAAACCCATAGCCCAAAATCAAACTAAATCAAACTAATCCCACTAAAATCAGGAACTAGACAAGGCTGCCCACTCTCTTCCTACCTATTCAAGTACCTAGTACTCAAAGTCCTAGCCAGAGAAATTAGATAAAAAAGGATGTCAAAGGGTTACAAATTGGAATGGAGGAAGTCAAAATATCACTATTTGTAGATGATATGATAGTGTATTTATGTGACCCCAAAAATTCCACCAGAGAGCTCCTACAGCTGATAAACAACTGCAGGAAAGTGGCTGGATATAAAATTAACTCAAGCAAATCAGTGGCCTTCCTCTACTCAAAGGATAAACAGGTTAGAAAGAAATTAGGGAAACAATACCTTTAACAATAGTCACAAATAATATAAAAATTTGCAATGTGACTCTAACCAAGCAAGTGAAAGATCTGTATGATAATAACCTCAAGGCTCTGAAGAAAGAAATTGAAGAAGATCTCAGAAGACAGATCTCTCATGCTCATGCATTGGTAGGATTAATATTGTAAAATTGGCCATCTTGCCGAAAGCAATTTATAGATTCAATGCTATCCCCATCAAAATTTCAACTCAATTATTCATAGAGTTAGAAAGAGCAATTTCCAAATTCATCTGGAATAACCAAAAACCCAGAATAGTGAAAACTATTTTCAGCAATAAAAAACTTCTGGCAGAATTACCATCAAACCTTCAAACTGTACTACAGAGCAATTGTGATAAAAACTGCATGATATTAGTACAATGTCAGGCAGCTATATCAATGGAATAAAATTGAAGACCCAGAAATGAACCCTCAAACCTATGGTCACTTGATCTTTGACAAAGGAGCTAAAACCATCCAGTGGGAAAAAAAGACAGCATTTTCAACAAATGGTGCTGGTTTTCCTGGCAGTTAGCATGCAGAAGAATGCAAATTGATCCATTCTTATCTCTTTATACAAAGCTAAAATCCAAGTGGATCAAGGACCTCTACATAAAACCAGATACACTAGAGCTAATAAAAAAAAGTAAGAAAGAACCTTGAATACATTGGCACAGGGGAAATTTTCCTGAACAGACCACCAATATCTTACACTCTAAGATCAAGAATTGACAAATGGGACCTCATAAAACTACAAGGCTTCTGTAAGGCAAATGACACTGTCAATAGGACAAAACAGCAACCAACAGATTGGGAGAAGATCATTAACAACCCTAGATCCAATAGATACCTAATATCCAATATATGCAAAGAACTTAAGAAGTTAGATTTCAGAGAACCAAATAACCTTTGTACCCTATTAAAAATGGGGTACAGAGCTAAACAAAGAATTCTCAACTAAGGAATACTGAATGGCTGAACAATACCTAAAGAAACGTTCAACATTCTCAGTCATAAGGGAAATGCAAATCAAAACAAATCTGAGAATTCCACCTCACATCAGTCAGAATGGCTAAGATAAAAAACTCAGTTGACAGCAGGTGCTGGTGAGGATGTGGAGAAAGAGGAACACTTCTCCACTGCTGGCTGGTGGGATTGCAAGCTGATACAACCACTCTGGAAATCAGTTTGGCAGTTCCTCAGAAAATTGGACATAGAACTACCTGAGGACCCAGCTATACCACCCCTAGGCATATACCCAGAAGATGCTCCAACATGTAATAAAGACATATGCCCAACTATATTCATAGCAGTCTTACTTATAACAGCCAGAAGCTGGAAAGAACCCAGATGTCCCTCAACAGAAGAATGGATATAGAAAATGTGGTACATTTATACAATGGAGTACTACTCAGTTATTAAAAACAATGAATTCATGAAATTCTTAGGCAAATGGATGGAATTGGAAAATATCACCCTCAGTGAGGTAACGCAAACACAAAAGAACACACATGGTATGCACTCACTGATAAGTTTATATTAGCCAAGAAGCTGGGAATATCTAAGATACAAATCACAGACCAAATGAAGTTCAAGAAGGAAGAACAAAGTATGGTTTTTTTTGGTCCTTCTTAGAAGGGGAACAAAATGTCCATGGGAGAAGATACAGAGGCAAAGTGTTGAGCGGAGAGTGAAGGAAAGACCATCCAGAGACTAACCTAACTGGGGATCATCCACCAAATATATATACAGCCACCAAACCCAGACACTATTGTGGATACCAACAAGCACTTACTGACAGCAGCCTGATATAGATTCTGAGAGGTTCTGCCAGTACCTGACAAATACAGAGGTGGATGCACAAGGTACACAATGGAGTAGCAAGAGAAAGGACCAACGGAACTGAAGGAGCTTGCAGACCTATAGGAAGAACAGTAATATGAACCAATGAGTATCCCCAGAGTTTCCTCTAACTAAACCACCAACCAGAGTACACAAGGAGGGACCCATGGCCCCAGCCATGTAGCAGAGGATGGCCTTGTTCGACATCAAAGAGAGGAGAGGCCCTTGTTCCTGAGAAGGATAGATGCCCCATTATAGGGGAATACCAGGACAGAGAAGAGGGAATGGGTAGGATAGTAAGCAGGGGGGTGGGGGAGAGCGGATAGCTTAGGGGATTTTGGAGAAAACCAGGAAAGGGGATAACATTTGAAATGTAAATAAAGAAAATATCTAAGAAAAAGAAGAAGAAAAAAAGAAATTAGATGAGAACTAGCAAGTAGTGGGTCAGTAGTGTTGTGTTTTATAAAAAAAGAAAAAAAAATGCCAGGTGGATATAGGATATGGTGAGGAAGATATAGGGGGGGAGTCATGGGGTGCCACTGTGGGCCCAAGTTTATGCATCCCTTCCGTGTGAGGTATCAGCTAAACAATTGCATACTATAGAACAGAGTTATTTAGGGCATGGGGAGGGCTGTTGTGGGGGGTAGTAGAGACAGAGAGAGAGAAAGAGAGAGAGAGAGAGAGAGAGGAGGAGGAGGAGGAGGAGGAGGAGGAGGAGGAGAGGAGGAGGAGAGGAGGAGGAGTAGGAAGAGGAGGAAGAGGAGGAGGAGGAAGAGGAGGAGAAAGATAGTCCTGTCATGAACATGGAGGGAGGGGGAGGGTAGTAGGAAGCGAACGGACAGGGCAGGGACGGGGAGAAGGTGAGTGAGAATGAGAAGAAAAGTGCAGAGAGTTAGAAGGAAGGGGAACACAGCCCGTTATATAGTGAGTCAGGCATACTTGGCTGTTGCCAGAGAACTACGGGGTGTATCCTAGAATAAATGCTAACAGGGATGGTCCACTGCCCCTGGCTGTGTGACAAAATACAAGTTTGCTTTGTCCCTCTTGGCCTCCAAATTAGACTGGAAACAGAAACAACAAAACCAAGTATCTGGATTTACTGATCTGAAACAAAACACTTCACTATTTGGGTAGGGGTCTCTAGCAAATATTGGAAGAGCCCTCAAATGTAAGGGTCTATTTTATTCTCCAGAATAAAGTGTTCCTTGTTTTCGCATAGTATTTGAGTCTGGGGTATCATTCTTCAGCAAACAATAAACCCTTACACTACTATGACTGAAAGGCATGAATGTACTGCATTTGCTACAATGCAGATTTCAGTACAGATTACAAACAGTGGTAATTCATTCTAACATGAATGAAACTTATCTCATTTTGTAAATTTAAAAAGAAAAAAATTAAACTATTACACCTATGGTCCTGATAGTTGGGGAGGAGAGTCTGACAACAAAGAAATGGGGGGGGGGTGGAATCCTACTCTCAAAAACAGGCAGAATAGGCAAGTGAGGAAACACATTGTTGATTGACAGTACTTACATGACGCCTATTTGACCTTCAGTGAATTAACTTGAATCTGTCATCTCTAGGGACCATAGGTCTAATAGTTTAAAATTTATACCTGAGAAAAAGTTTTCTGCTAAACTCTTTAACTTTACCAGATTTTATATGTGTGTGTATATTGAACATATATATTCTATATAATAGTAATATGTAATATATACCTTTAATATATGTAGTATTATTATATTCCAGCAGATTTCCAATCAATTAAGAACTTCAAACTGCTCAAATGTATCCTGCACTTTCCTGACTCTAGATGGTCCTACAGAGTCTGAAAAGCCAATGAAATAGCTTGCTCTTCCAGACATTGTCAAGCATTCCAGCTTTCTTGGGTCCCCAAAGGAAGTTACTCTCAGACAGCAAGAAGCAGTCTAAAGAGCATGGTGCCCCCACTTCTACCCCACCAGTTAACCCCTTCCTATTTCCTTACCTTTTACAATAAATAAAAGGAAGAAATGTTAGAACAACCCACATTCCAGAACCACCTTCTCCCCCATTGCCCACCTTGCCTTCAATGGTTGTTTTACTAAATGCCAAAGCTATTTCCATGTCACCAGTCAGGAATTTTCAAAGCCCATTCTATCACAGCATGATTTCTCTCTCTCTCTCTCTCTCTCTCTCTCTCTCTCTCTCTCTCTCTCTCTCTCTCTCTCTGTCTGTCTCTCTGTCTCTGACCCTCTCTCTTTCTCTGTCTCTCTGTCTCTCTCTCTCTCTCAGTCTCTGTCTCTCTGTCTCTCTCTCTCTCTCTCTCTCTCGCTCGCTCGCTCGCTCGCTCTATCTCTCTTCTCTTCTCTTTCTCTGATCTCCTCTCAAAGGCAGCCTTTCACAACCTCCAATAACCTCTTGTGTAAGGTTTGTTATGTGTTATGATTTTTGCAGCATTCAGTGGCCATCCAATTATGCTGCAAAACCTTTACAATGTATCCTTTCCCTTTTTGTCTGCTATTTTTCTATGCTTCAGTCTGAATATTGTATTTTGACTAACCTTCCAGTTTACCAATTCTTTCTCCAACTTTGATTAATCTATTGATAAACTAATCAGTCAATTCTTGATATTGGTCATTTTTTGTACTATATATTTATTATTTTTCTAACTTCCATTTCTCATCCAAAATCCTTGTTTTCATACTAAATCATATAACACACTAATTATTTATTTTCCATTTTTGATCATTTTGTGAACATGGTTGTTCATTAAGAGAGGTTCTGCTCTCCAGTGAGTTTTACTTTATTAACCCTCATCCTATTATCTTCTTACACATGTAGATAATTTAGGCGAGTGCCAAATAATTGGGAATGACTGAGTAATGTTCTTTTCACCAGGGAGGATTTACAACTAACTGCTTTTGGCAAGCAACTAGACTGAAGAAAGATCACTGTAATTTATTCAGACATCAAACAAACTCAAGATTGAGCATCTGTCATCTGAAGCGTTCTTTAGTTTAATTTTTTGTTTTTGTTTGTTTGTTTTACTGGTTTATTGTTAGTCTTAGAGATTCCTGCTCTGTCCACCCAACTAAAACTTCAGGTAAATATTATAATCTCCTCTTCCTTTCAGAGCCTCACCTCTAGAGATTCTAAAATCTCTGTTTAGCATTTGACTCTCTAACCAAGCTTTCAACTTGTTTTCTCAGCAGTCACTTTTAAATCAACAGGTACTTCAAGAGAAAAACTGGTATCAAGTATAGAACTTATTTCTGACTGCTTCTTTATATATCCTCACTGTCTTCCCTGAAAGTAAATGTTTTCGTTTTTTGTGTCAGCTATAATGGTTCTAAGCAGGAGAATTTGTCAAAACCAAAATACTCTCTCATCACTGAAAACTGTCCTCGAGGTGGTTTGTTCCTCTAATATTTGCCTATAAAAGTATTTTATGTTTACAAAGGCCTTATTTCACAATGGATAAACTTCCTTATCTCCATTCCATAATTCTCCTTATTGATATCTGGTGTATTACAAGTCTTATTGAAATTATGTTTACATGTGTTAATGGTTTCTTAAAAACTTGTTTCCTCTAGTTAAAATATAAGTACCACCGAAGAACAAGGCTTTTCTTTAATACTACATCTCAGTACCCAACATAATGTCTAAAGTGCCCAATAAACAGTATTCTAGTGGATCATTGAGTGAATAAATTGATGACCAGTCAGGAGTTTCAGAAAACTATGCTTTTATGTAAGAGGTGAATAAATATGAAATGTTGGCGCATAAGTAAAAATTAGTTGTAGCTGATATTGTATTATATTTCTTCATTAATAATATGAACAATAAAAATATTTCTCCCATTGGGGTTGATAAAATTTGGAGTAATGATATTTGCATCCTATGATAAACTATCAGTTGTTTAAGAAGCATTTGGTAAATGGCTGTTCTACTCTGTGCTAGCAAGATCCTTTCCCTACATATATAAGAAATCATGGAAGCACTTAGAAGTAAACCCTCTCCAGTACTTTCTTAAAACAGTGAGGGCTATAGCTATCACTGTCTCATTCTTTGGTCTACTCTTCAATTCCTAACAGGATAATTGCTGATAATTTTTTAAATGTGCAAACTTAGTTGTTTAGTGAGAGAGGTTCTGTTCTGCTTCACTTCGTACGTAAACTCTTTAAGAGTCATTCTTAGATATTTCATTGACATATCACTCTTATCATACTTCAATTTATGTTTTTACTGTACAGTGGTGCAAAGGAGCTATGCATTCACTTTTGAATTATAATCTTTTCTCCAACTATCAATATTGGGGCCTTTCACTTCTTTAACTCCATGCAATGTTAGGAAGCTTCAGTTCTTATGGTCAGTCATGAGACCATAAGAATAAGCAACAAATATTCTATAGTGCTATGTTGTTATACTATGAGGTTATGCAGGTCAGAGGTATTAAGTGTATTACTTCTGGAGATATTTTCAACATACAGTAAATTCATTAGGATGTGACCCATAGAAATTTAAGGATCATCTTTGTGCTCATTCCTGTCCTTTCCACAAATAATTCTTATTGCTAGAGGACTGACTCTGACTCTCTCTCTGAATCTCTCTCTCTCTCTCTCTCTCTCTCTCTCTCTCTCTCTCTCTCTCTCTCTCTCTCTCTCTCTCTCTCTCTCTCTCTCTCTCTCTCTCTCTCTCTCTCTCTCTCTCTGTCTCTCTCTCTCTGTCTCTGTCTCTCTCTCTGTCTCCCTCTCTCTGTCTGTGTGTGTGTGTGTGTGTGTGTGTGTGTGTGTGTGTGGTTATATGAGAGGGATGCAGAGATTCCAATGCAAACACTGTAAGGTATATTAGATTCATTTTAAGTATTCAATCTGCCTAAACCTCTGAATTATATCTAATAAGACAATAGCAAGTTAATGTAGGTTTTGTTCCTTCACTCTGCTAATATTGAGGGTGAAATATATCCTGCAGCTAACTGAAACTTTGTGTGTGTAAAAATCATGAATTTATTCTTCAAGATTAATTACAAGACTTGTTTCAGGATGTGCTCTGACAGCTAGAATAAAGGTCCAAAAATTTGTTTATTCCCAGTCAATACTTCAGAGAAGCCTTCTGCAACAAAGGGAAGGTAATCATTTAGTCTAATATAGCCACAGTTCCTTCCAGATGCTATCATGTAGATACTGCCTTCCAGAAGGTTAAATGGTGTCCTGTGGCCTCTTGTGTATGTAATAAGTATGGAAGGTACCAGAATGAAGCCAGTGGAGCCAATAGAAGGAGAGAATATGCACACCTCCTCTCCCCTGCAGTCTTCTTCAAAGCCATTAAAGATAAATATGAAGCTAATGGTTGGTTATCAACCATTATCAGATTTTCAGAAATCGCAGTTTTTCTAGTCACTATTATGCCTTATGGTCTGAGTCGGTAGACACATATTTTTGATTGCCTGACATAGTGTTGTTAAAAAAAATGAAAGAAAATGCCTTCATATTAATAAAAGACAACCTTACATTACCTCAAGTGAATGCCATAACAGATAACCATAAAACCTTAATAAATTAGTAGGATAAAAAAAAAAAAAAAAAAAAAAAAAACAACTCTGCTCAGTAGTCTCTGGTTGAATGAATGATTTGCCTGTTTCAGCTGGGATCCCTGGACTGAGTCATGTGTCTGCTGACAAGTCAAGTAGGAATAGCCTGGTCTAAGGCAACTTTCCAGAGTGGTTGTACCAGTTTGCAACCCCACCAGCAGTAGAGGAGTGTTCCTCTTTCTCCACATTCTCGCCAACACCTGTTGTCTCCTGAGTTTTTAATCTTAGCCATTCTAACTGGTGTAAGGTGAAATCTCAGGGTTGTTTTGATTTGCATTTCCCTGATGACTAATGAGGTTGAGCATTTTTTAAGATGTTTCTCTGCCATCTGAAGCACTTCAGGTGACAATTCTTTGTTTAACTCTGTAACCCATTTTTAATAGGGTTATTTGGTTTTCTGGGGTCTAACTTCTTGAGTTCTTTGTATATATTGGATATTAGCCCTCTATCTGATATAGGGTTGGTGAAGATCTTTTCCTAATTTGTTGGTTGCCGATTTGTCTTTTTGATGGTGTCCTTTGCTGTACAGAAATTTTGTAATTTTATGAAGTCCCATTTGTCAATTCTTGATCTTAGTGCATAAACTATTGGTGTTCTGTTCAGAAACTTTCCCCTTGTACCGATGTCCTCAAGGGTCTTCCCCAGTTTCTTTTCTATTAGCTTCAGAGTGTCTGGCTTTATGTGGAGGTCCTTGATCTATTTGGAGTTGAGCTTAGTACAAGGAGACAAGGACGGATCAATTTGCATTCTTCTGCATGCTGACCTCCAGTTGAACCAGCACCATTTGTTGAAAAGGCTATCTTTTTTCCATTGGATGTTTTCAGCACCTTTGTCGAGGATAAAGTGGTCATAGGTGTGTGGGTTCATTTCTGGATCTTCAATCCTGTTCCATTGATCCGCCTGCCTGTCACTGTACCAATTCCATGCAGTATTTAACACTATTGCTCGGTAGTATTGCTTGAGGTCAGGGATACTGATTCCCCCAGACTTTCTTTTGTTGTTGAGAATAGTTTTAGCTATCCTGGGTTTTTTTCTATTCCAGATGAATTTGAGAATTGCTCTTTCTAACTCTATGAAGAATTGAGTTGGGATTTTGATGGGTATTGTGTTAAATCTGTATATTGCTTTTGGCAAAATGGCCATTTTAACTATATTAATCCTGCCAATCCATGAGCATGGGAGGTTTTTCCATTTTTTGAGGTCTTCTTCTATTTCCTTCTGCAGAGTCTTGAAGTTCTTATCATACAGATCCTTCACATGTTTGGGAAGAGTCACCCCAAGGTACTTTATATTGTTTGTGACTACTGTGAAAGGTGTCATTTCCCTAATTTCGTTCTCAGCCTGCTTATCCTTTGAGTATAGGAAGTCTACTTAATTGCTTGAGTTGATTTTATAACCTGCCACTTTGCTGAAGTTGTTTATCAGCTGTAGGAGTTCTTTAGTGGAGTTTTTTTGGTCACTTAGGTAGACGATCATATCATCTGCAAATAATGATAGTTTGACTTCTTCCTTTCCAATTTGTATCTCTTTCACCTCCTTATGTTGTCTAATTGCCCAAGCTAGTACCTCAAGTACAATATTGAAAAGATAAGGAAAAAAGGGGCAGCCCTATCTAGTCCTTGATTTTAGTGGGATTGCTTCAAGTTCCTCTCCATTTAGTTTGATGTTGGCTACCGGTTTGCTGTATATTGCTTTTACTATGCTTAGGTATGGGCCTTGAATTCCTGTTCTTTCCAACACTTTAAGCATGAAAGGATGCTGAATTTTGTCAAATGCTTTTCCTGCATCCAATGAAATAACCATGTGTTTTTTTTCTTTTAGTTTGTTTATGTAGTGGATTGCATTGATGGATTTCCTTATATTGAACCAACCCTGAATCCCTGGAATAAAGCCTACTTGATCATGGAGAATGATCATATTTATGTGTTCTTGGATTCGGTTGGCAAGAATTTTATTGACTATTTTTGCATCGATGTTCATAAGGGAAATTGGTCTGAAGTTCTCTTTCTTTGTTGGATCTTTGTATGGTTTTGGTATTAGCTTAATTGTGGCTTCGTAGAAGGAATTGGGTAGTGTTCCTTCTGTTTCTGTTTTGTAGAATAGTTTGAAGAGTATTGTTGTTAGGTCTTCTTTGAAGGTCTGATAGAATTCTGCACTGAAGCCATCTGGTCCTGTGCTTTTTTTTGGTTGGAAGGCTTTATCTGACCCCTTCTGTTTCTTTAGGCATTATGGGACTGTTTAAGTGATCTATTTGATCCTGATTTAATTTTGGTATTTGTATCTGTCTAGGAAATTGTTCATTTCCTCCCAATTCTCCAGTTGTGTTGAATATAGGCTTTTGAGGTAGGATCTGATGATTTTTTGAATTTCCTCAGTTTCTCTTGATATATTCCCCTTTTAATTTCTAATTTTGTTATTTTGGATACTTTCTCTGTGCCCTTTGGTTAGTCTGGCTAAGGGTTTATCTATCTTGTTGATTTTCTCAAAGAACCAGCTCCTGGATTCGTTGATTCTTTGTATGGTTCCCTTTGTTTCCACATGACTGATTTCAGCCATGAGTTTGATGATTTCCTGTCTTCTACTCCTCCTGGGTGAATTAGCTTCTTTTTGTTCCAGGGCTTTCAGGTGTGTCTTTAAGGTGCTAGTGTATGCTCTAGTGCATTTACTTTTTGGAGGCACTCAGGACTGTGAGTTTTCCTCTAAGCACTGCTTTCATTGCATCCAAAATATTTCGGTATGTTGTGCTTTCATTTTAATTAAAATCTAAAAAGTCTCTGATTTCTTTCTTCATTGGCCAAATTGTCATTGAGTCAAATATTGTTCAGCATCCATGTGTATGTGGGCTTTCTGTTGCTTTTCTTCCTATTGATGACAACTCTTAGTCCATAGTGATCTTATAGGAGGCATGGGATTAGTTCGATCTTTTTATATTTGTTAAGGTCTGTCTTGTGACCAATTATATGGTCGATTTTGGAGAAGGTACCATGAGGTGCTGAGAAAAAAGTATATTCTTTTGCTTTAGGGTGAATTGTTCTATAAATATCAGTCAAGTCCAATTGGTCCAAAGCTTCAATTAGTTTTATTGTGTCCCTGTTTAGTTTCTGTTTTCCTGATCGGTCCATTGAGGAGAGTAGAGTGTTGAAGTCACCCACAATTATTGTGTTTGGTGCAGTGTGTGCTTTGAACTTTAGTAAAGTGTCTTTTACAAATGAGGGTGTCCTTGAATTTGGCACATAGATATTCAGAATTGAAAGTTGTTCTTGGTGGATTTTTTCCTTTGACCAGCAAGAAGTGTCCTTCTGTATCTCTTTTGATGTCTTTAGGTTGAAAGTCAATTTTATCTGATATTAGAATGGCTACTCTGGCTTGTTTCCTGAGATCATTTGCTTGTAAAATTGTCTTCCAGCCTTTTACTCTAAGGTAGTTTTTGTCTTTGACATTGAGGTGTGTTTCCTGTATGCAGCAAAATGTAGGGTCCTATTTCCTTATCCAGTCTGTTAGTCTATGTCTTTTTATTGGGGAGTTGAGTCCATTGACATTAAGAGATATTAAGGAATAGTGAGTATTACTTCCTGTCATTTTCGATGTTATTTTTATATTTGAGTGGTTTTCTTCTTTTGGGTTTGATGAAAGAAGGTAACTATCTTGCTTTTTCCAGGGTGTCGTTTCCCTCCTTGTATTGGAATTTTCCTCTTATTATTCTTTGTAGGGCTGGGTTTGTGGAAAGATACTGTATAAATTTGGTTTTGTCATGGAATATCTTGGTTTTTCCATCTATGGTGATTGAGAGTTGTGCTGGGTATAGTAGTCTTGGCTGACATTTGTGTTCTCTTAGAGTCTGCATGAGATCTGCCCAGGATCTCCTAGCTTTCATGGTCTCTGGTGAGAAGTCTGGTGTGATTCTGATAGGTCTTCCTTTATATGTTACTTGGCCTTTTTCTCTTGTTGCCTTTAATATTCTTTCTTTGTTTAGTACATTTGGGGTTTTGACTATTATGTGACAGGAGGTATTTCTGCTCAGGTCCAGTCTGTTTGGAGTTCTGTAGGCTTCTTATGTATTCATGGGCATCTCTCTCTTTGAGTTGGGAAAGTTTTCTTCCATAATTTTGTTGAAGATATTTGCTGGCCCTTTCAGTTGTAAATCTTCACTCTCATCTATACCTATAATCCTTAGGTTTGGTCTTCTCATTGTATCCTGGATTTCCTGGATGTTCTGGGATACAAGCTTTTTGCATTTTGCATTTTCTTTGACTGTTGAGTCAATGGTTTCTATGGTATCTTCAGCAACTGAGATTCTTTCTTCCATCTCTTGTATTCTGTTGTTGATATTTGCATCTATGGCCCCTGATTTCTTCTCAAGGTTTTCTTTCTCCAAAGTTGTCTCCCTTTGTGATTTCTTAGTTATTTCTACTTCTGATTTTAGATCCTGGATGGTTTTGCTTAGTTCCTTCACTTGCTTGTTTGTGTTTTCCTGTAATTCTTTAAGAGATTTTTGTGTTTCCTCTTTCATGACTTCTGCTGTTTGACTCACTTTCTCCTGCATTTCTTTAAGTTTGTGTGTGTGTGTGTGTGTGTGTGTGTGTGTGTGTGTGTGTTTCTTCTTTATTGGCTTCTATCTCTTGAGCCTTATTCTTCTGAATTTCTTTAAGTGATTTTTGTGTTTCCATTATATGGGTTTCTAGCTTATTCATGTTCCCCTGTATTTCTTTAAGAGATTCATTTATGTCCTTTTTGTGTTCTTCTAGCAGCATCATGACCAATCATTTTAAATCCAAATCTTGTTTTTCTGGTGTGTTTGTGTAACGAGGACTTGCTGATGTTGGAGAGTTTGGTTCAGACGCTGCCATATTGCCTAGATTTTTGTTAGTAGCGTTCCTGCCTTTGCCCTTTGTCATCTTCTTCTTTCTGGCATTAGTTGGTCTTGTCTCTGGGTGGTGTTTGTACTTCCTGTGAGGCTGTAGGGCTATTTCTGCAACACTAGATGGCTGGGTTTCCCTTGTTACAGATTGCTGATGTGCTGTCCTCCTCTTGGGTGCCCTTGGAGCCCTAGTGTGCATTGCCCCAGGTTGTCTGTGTGAACCAGGCGGTGCCTGCTTGCTCCTTCAGGGAGTGCTGATGGTGTATGATGCGGGCCCTTTTCCGAGCACTGGTCACTCTGCTGGTCAATCAATCTCCAAACCGGGTTGGTGTGCACAAGGCTAGCCTAGCTGCTGAGGCCCTGAGTCTAGGCAAAAGCCTGGCAGGCTAAGGTCTGAGCAAAGTTCCCCTCAGGCTATGACTGTTAATTGGTTCTGTCAGGTGACCAGGATGGCAGAGTATGCATGTGCTCCCTGAAAGTGCAGGGAGAGTCTGCTAGGCTAACAACCTCCTGGTCAGGTTGGCACACAGATGGCCCACCGAGCAGCCCAGGGCCTGGGGTCAGTCCAAGGCCTGTCTGGCTTAGGCCCTCCCCCTTCTCCCCCCCCCCCCATGTTGGCCTCGGGCTATGACTCTTAGCTGACTTTGCCTGCTATAGCTCTCTGATGTCCTGTAGTCAAAATGGCAGTGCACACACCAGGCCAGGCAAACAACCTCTTGGCTGTGTTGGTACACCGATGGCCCCCCGAACAGCCCAGGGCCTGGGTGCAGGCCAACGCCTGTAGGCCTTAGACCCCCGTGATGTTGGCCTCAGGTTATATTTGCGTACCTCAGTCTATCCGATTTCTCTGGAGCCCGAGATCCAAGATAGTGGAGAGTCTCTCATAACTGACTGGCTGGAGGCAGAGTTCTGATGTGATGTGCTCTGTTCTTGGGTACAGGCAGACCCCTGGCGGTTTGCACCCCCAGAAATCTAAAGCTCAGGGTGATACAGTACCTAGTGAAGCTCTTCTGCTCCAGCAGGCAGTGAATATGGCCGCGGGGATTCTCTCTCTCTGCTGGTCTCCAGGCAGTACACAGGCCCCACACCCGGAGGTCTGGCAGATGAACCGCCTATGTGCTCAGTTCTTGGGTGCAGGCAGACCCCTGGCGGTTTGCACGCCCAGAGATCTAAAGCTCGGGGTGATACTGTACCTAGTGAAGCTCTTCTGCTCTGGCAGGCAGCGAATGAATATATTCTTTCTTTACATTTTAAATATTGTACCCTTTCCCGGTTTCCCCAGTCACAGAAAACCCCGAACCCATTCCCTCCCCTTGCCTCCAAGAAGATTTTTTTCTCAATAATCACACTGGTCTCTGAGGACCTTCTTATGATACTTTGATATATATAATTCTAAAAGGCATGTATAATTCTACCACTATACTAGTTACTAAATCTCATATTATAACCAAAAAATGTTGCTGAAAATTATGACTCAATTTATAGTTCTGATATAGCTGGCCAAAGTACTCAATTAGTCCATAATGGACTTGTTTTTATAATTGAAAATACAGGATTATTGAATTAAGCGGTCCCTGATGTAATTATCTGAAGAGCTATATGTAGACTGAAAGAGAATGTGCACATATTCTAATTACAAAACCATTTCTAGCTGACTATAGAAAGAAAAGGGAAGCTGGATACTAAGTCTAGTTGGAATATAAGTTATTCAGAATGGACTTTGTTTTCCATGCCTTCAGGAATTTATTTCTCAAACATCTGGTGAGCACCTATCAATCTGATGAGCATTGAAGACACAAAATAAGTCTCTACCTTTGTGGAGCTTACACTGAAATAAGTATCTCACTCAGCGGCAACACTGTTAGAACCATGCAGACACTGGTTCTCAGTGACTATCTCAGTCACTTTCCACTAAATAGAAACCTCAATTTCATCTTTGGTAAGAACACACAATTTTTTATCCTTTGGTAAAAACTCATTCGGTTATTTTCTGAGACAACCTTTTTCTTTTGTCAATCATTTGAGATTGTTCTTTGATGCTGTCCTATCCTGAAGACTCTTATTTATTTACATGCATACTTATTATTATGTACCCCCACAATCCCTGTGAGATAGACAGAATATTTGCAACAGCCAATAAAATTCTGGTATTGCTTGAGGTCTAGGACAGCCTACAGCAAGGGATTAACTTTTTGGCAAAAACTCAAGAGATCAATGATGCTTCTATATGCTTTCCTTTTCTGTCACTCAGTTACCAATTCATAAACTGTGATTTGCAACTTAAGCTCTGAAAAGAATACTGTTTGATCATTATCATTTAGGATCTTAGTACTAAGTATCTAGCAAAAATATGCATAATTAGAGAAAAATCAATGACTTTGAGACAGACAGATGAAAGACAGACAGACTGACACACACACAAACACACACACACAAACACACAATTTGTTGAAATGGCAACCACAAAAATTTATTAATAATAATTTTAGTTATCTACTTCTTATACAATATTATAGAAAACCACAGTCAATAAAAATGCAGAGTTGTATATCCTCATCCCAACTGATACAATTTTCTTCTTTTTATTAGATATATTCATTATTTCCAATTCAAATTTTATCCCCTTTCCTGGTCCCCCCCCCCTAAAAACAGTCCCTTACCCATCCCCTCTCACCCTGCTCACCAATCCACCCACTCCTGCTTCCCTGTCCCGGTATTCCCCTGTAATGGGGCATCCAGCCTTCTCAGGACCAAGGGCCTCTCCTACCTTTGATATCCAACAAGGCCATCCTCTGCTACATATGCAGCTGGAGCCATGGGTCCCTCCATGTGTACTCTTTCATTGGTAGTTTAGTCCCTGGCAACTCTGGCGGTATTGGGTGGGTGGTTCATATTGTTGTTGCTCCTATGGCGCTGCAGACCCTTTCAGCTCCTTGGGCCCATTCTCTAGCTCCTCAATTAGAGACCCTCTGCTCAGTTCAATGGTTGGCTGAGAGTTTCCCCCTCTGTATTTGTCCTACACTGGCAGAGCCTCCCAGGTGACCGCTATATCAGGCTCCTGTCAGCAAACATTTTTTGGCATCCACAATAGTGTCTGAATTCTATAACTGTCGGGTGGGGCAGTTTCTGGATGGTTTTTCCCTAAATCTCTGCTCCACACTTTGTATCTCCTTCTGTGGGTTTTTGTTCCCCCTTCTAAGAAGAACCAGAGTATCTATATTTTGTTCTTCCTTCTCCTTGAGATTTATTTGGTCTGTGAATTGTATCTTGGGTATTACAACCTTCTGGGCTACTATCCACTTATCAGCGAATGCATACCATATGTGTTCTTTTGTGATTCGGTTGCTTCATTCAGTGTGATACTATCTGGTTCCATCTATTTGCCTAAGAATTTTATAAATTCATTGTTCTTAATAGCTGAGTAGTATTGCATTGCATAAATGTACCACATTTTCTGTATCCATTCCTCTGTTGGGGAACATCTGGGTTCTTTCCAGCTTCTGGTTATTATGAATAAGGCTGCTATGAACATAGTGGAGCATGTGTCTTTATTGCGTGCTGGAGAATCCTCTAGGTATATTCCCAGGAATAATATAGAAGAGTCCACCAGCAGTAGTATTATACCCATTTTTTTTCGAGGAACTGCCAAACTGATTTCCAGAGTGATTGTACAAGCACCAGCAATGGAAGAGTGTTCCTCTTTCTCCACATCCTCACCAGCACTTGTATCTCCTGAGTTTTTGATCTTAGACATTCTGACTGGTATGAGGTGAAATCTCAGGGTTGTTTTGATTTGCATTTCCCTGATGACTAAGGTTGTTGAACATTTCTTTAGGTGCTTCTCAGCCATTCGATATTCCTCCATTGAAAATTCTTTGTTTTGCTCAGTTAGCTTTGTTTAGCTAGGGTTATTTGGTTCTCTGGAGTCTAACCTCGTGATTTCTTTGTATATCTTGGATATTAGCCCTCTGACAGATGTAGGGTTGGTAAAGATCTTTTCCCAATTTGTTGGCTGCCTTTTTGTCCTATTGACAGTGTCTTTTGCCTTACAGAAACTTTGTAATTTGATGAGGTCCCATTTGTCAATTCTTTATCTTAAAGCATAAGCTTTATCTTAAAGCATAAGCATAACGCTTCTATTAGTGTTCTGTTCAGGAAATTACCCCATGTGCCCACGTGCTTGAGGCTCTTTCTGCTTTATGTTCTGTTACTTTCAGTGTGTCTGATTTTATGTGGAGGTCCTTGATCCATTTGGACTTGAGCTTTGTACAAGGAGATAAGAATATATTGATCTGCATTCTTCTGCATGCTAACTACCAGATGAAACAGCACCATTTGTTGAAAATGTTGTCTTTTTTCCACTGGATGGTTTTTAGCTCCCTTGTCAAAGATCAAGTGACCATAGGTGTGTGGGTTCATTTCTGGGTCTTCAATTCTATTCCATTGATCTACCTGTCTGTCACTGTACCAATACCATGCAGTTTTTAACACTATTGCTCTGTAGTATTGCTTGAGGTCTGGGATACTAATTCCCCAAGAAGTACTTTTATTGTTGAGAGTAGTTTTAGCTCTCCTGGGTTTTTTGTTATTCAAGATGAATTTTAGAATTGCTCTTTCTAACTCTATGAAGAATTGAGTTGGTATTTTGATGGGGATTGCATTGAATCTATAGATTGCTTTTGCCAAGATGGCCATTTTTACTATAATAATTCTGCCAATCCATGAGCATAGGAGATTGTTCCATCTTCTGAGGTCTTCTTTGATTTCTTTATTCAGAGACTTGAAGTTCTTGTCAAATAGATCGTTCACCTGTTTGGTTAAAGTCACACCAAGATACGTTATATTGTTTGTAACTATTTTGAATGGTGTCTTTTCTCTAATTTCTTTCTCAGCCTGTTTATATTTTGAGATTAGGAAGGCTACTGATTTCTTTGAGCTAATTCTATATCTGGCCACTTTTGAAGTTGTTTATCAGGTTTAGGGGTTCTCTGGTGGAGTTTTGGGGGTTTCTTAACTATACTATCATATCATCTACAAATAGTGATAGTTTGACTTCTTCCTTTCCAATTTTGACTTCCATTTGTTTTCTAATTGCTCTAGCTAAAACTTCAAGTACTTTATTGACTAGATTTGGAGTGAGGGGTCAGCCTTGTCTAGGCCCTGATTTTAGTGGGATTGCTTCAAATGTCTCTCCATTTATTTTGATGTTGGCTACTGGTTTGCTGTATATTGTTTTTACTATGTTTAAGCACATGCCTTTCCATGACTTTTAACATGAAAGGATGCTGAATTTTGTCAAATACTTTTTCAGCATCTAATGTGGATTTTCTCTTTGAGATTTTTTATGTAATGGATTACATTAATGGACTTTTGTATACTGAACCATCCCTGCATCCCTTGGATGAAGCCTACTTGTTCATGGTGAATGATCATTTTGATATGTTCTTGCTTTCGGTTGGCAAGAATTTTATTGAGTATTTTTATATCAATATTCATAAGGGAAACTGGTCTGGAATTCACTTTCTTTGTTGAATCTTTGTGTAGTTTTGGTATCAGTGTAATTGTGGCTTCATAGAACTATTTGGGTAGTGTTACTCCTGTTTCAATTGTGTGGAATACTTTGAAGAGTATTGGTGTTAGGTCTTCTTTGATGGTCTGATAGAATTCTGCACTAAAACTATCTGGTCATGTGCTTTTTTTTTTGGTTTAAAGACTTTCAGTGACTGCTTCTATTATTTTAGGGGTTATGGTACTGTTTAGATTGTCTATCTGATCCTTATTTGACATTGGTATTTGGTATCTGTCTAGAAAATTGTCCATTTTATCCAGATTGTCTGTGTTGAGTATAGACTTTGTTAGAAGGATCTGATGACTTTTTGAATTTCCTCTCTTTCTATTGTTATATCTCTCTTTCCATTTCTTATTTTGTTAATTTGAATACTGTCTTTGTGTCCTCTGGTTAGTCTGGCTAAGGGTTTATCTATCTTGTTGATTTTCTCAAAGAACCAGCTCCTGGTTTTGTTGATTCTTTATATAGTTTTTTGTGTTTCAACTTGGTTACATTCAGCCTCAAGTTTGATGATTTCCTGCTGTCTACTCCTCAGGGGTGTATTAGCTTCTTTCTGTTCTAGAGCTTTCAGGGGTGGTTTTAAGCTGCTAGTGTATGCTTCCTTCAGGGTTTTTTTTTTTTGTTTTGTTTTGTTTTTTTTGTTTTTTTTTTTTTTTTTTTTTGGAGGCACTCAAAGCTACTAGTTTTCCTCTTAGCACTACGTTTTTGTTCCTACAAGTTTTAGGTATGTTGTGACTTCATTTTCATTAAATCCTAAAAAGTCTTCAATTTCTTAACTTATTTCTTCCTTGACCAAGATATCATTGAGTAGAACATTGTTCAGCTTCCTTCTATATGTGGACTTTCTGTTGTTTTGTTATTGAAGACAAGCCTAAATCTGTATTGATTTGATAGGAGGAGGCATGGTATTATTTCAATCTTCTTATATCTGTTGAGGTCTATTTTGTGACCAATTATGTGGTCAATTTTGGAGATGGTACCATGAGATTCTGAGAAGAAGGCATATCTATTTGATTTAGGGTTAACTATTCTATAGATATCTGTTAAATACATCTGGTCCATAACTTCTGTCAGTTTCAATGTGTTTTTGTTTAGTTTGTGTTTCCTGATTGGTCCATTGATAAGACTGGATTGATGAAGTCACCCACAATTATTGTGTGAGGTGCAATGTGTGCTTTGAGCTTTAGTAAAATTTCTTTTATGAATGAGGGTGCCCTTGTATTTGGAGCACAGCTGTTTAGAATTGACAATTCTTCTAAGGAATATTTTTCCTTTGATGAGTAAGAAGTGTCCTTCCATGTCTTTTTTTTTTTGATTATTTTTGGTTGAAAGATTTTGTTGAATATTGAATGGCTACTTCAGCTTGTTTCCTGGTACCATTTGCTTGGAAAATTGTTTTTCAGACTTTTACTCTGAGGTAGTGTTTGTCTTTGACACTGATGTGTATTTACTGAATGCATCAAAATGCTGCATCCTGTTTTAGTTTGTTAGTCTATGTCTTTTTATTGGGAAATTGAGTCCGTTGATGTTAAGAGATATTAAGGAATACTGCTTGTTGCTTTTTAACCCGTCCGGTAGGTCCATTTATTCCAGGGTTCCGAAGGGGTACTACCTCAAAAGGGGGGGAGAAGAACGGAGACCAGGCAGAGGGGGTTCAATTGTCGAGGTCTCGTTTAATGTTCCGGGGGTACACAGGTTTTAAGGCTTTCAGGAGGGACGTGCCTCAAGGCAAGGACAAAGGAAGGAAGGGCAATCTTAGCAGTTTCAGCAGGAAGAGATAAGGGTCCTCCGGTGGAGATATCTGGTGTTTGCACTGGCTAGAGTCTACCGCAGTTATCTCAGGACTTCCTTCTTCACAATTACTGCAATTACGGAGAGGCTCTCCTTTGTTTTACTCTGGACCTTTGCCCTGTCAGCTCTCCAGGCCGAAGTGAGGATCTCTAATGGCTTCCCACATTGCTTCCTGTTACTTTTGATATTATTTTTATGTTTGTGTGATTATCTTTTGGGTTTGTTGAAAGAAGATTACTATCTTGCTTTTTCTAGGGTATAGTTTCCCTCTTTGTTTTGATATTTTTCATCTATTACCCTTTGTAGGCCTGGATTTGTGTAAAGATATTGTGTAAATTTTGTTTTATCATGGAACATCTTGCTTTCTCTATCTATGGTGATTGAGAATTTTGCTGGATATAGTAGCTGTGGCTGGCATTTGGGTTCCCTTAGGGTCTATATGATATCTGCCCAGGATCTTTCTATGGTCTCTAATGAGAAAGCTGGTGTTAATTCTGACAGGTCTGCCTTCATATGTTCCTTAACCTTTTTCTCTTACTGCTTGTAATATTCTTTCTTTGTTTAGTGCATTTTGTGTTTTGATTATTATGTGATGGGAAGAATTTCTGTTCTGGTCCAGTCTATTTGGAGTTCTGTAGGCTTCTTGTATGTTCATGGGCATCTCTTTCTTTGAGTTGGGGAAGTTTTCTTCTATAATTTTGTTGAAGGCATTTATTGGCCATTTAAGTTGTAAATCTATGCTCTCTTCTATACCTTTAATCCTTAGGTTTGATCTTCTCATTGTGTCCTGGATTTACTGGATGTTTTGGGTTATGAGCTTTTTTCATTTTGTGTTTTCTTTGACTATTAAGTCAATGCTTTCTATGGTATTTTCAGCACTTGAAATACTTTCTTCTGTCTCTTGTATTCTGTTGTTGATGCTTGCGTCTATGACTCCTGATTTTTTTCCAAGGTTTTCTGGGTC
Source organism: Apodemus sylvaticus (assembly GCF_947179515.1). Lineage (NCBI taxonomy): Eukaryota > Metazoa > Chordata > Mammalia > Rodentia > Muridae > Apodemus > Apodemus sylvaticus. The sequence continues at coordinate 53,408,985 of NC_067490.1, forward strand.
CCTTTGTGATTTCTTTGTTGTTTTGACTTCCACTTTTAGATCCTGGATGATTGGGTTCAGTTCCTTCACTTGTTTGTTCGTGTTTTTGTATAACTCTTTAAGGGATTTTTGTGTTTCCTTTTTAAAGGTTTCTACCTGGTGACTCATGTTCTTCCGAATTTCTTTAAGGGAGTTATTTATGTCCTTATTGAAGTCCTCTATCAGCATCATGTGATGTGATTTTAATTCCAGATCTTGTTTTTCTGGTGTGTTGAGGTATCCAGAACTTGCTGTTGTGGGAGAACTGGCTTGAGATTGTGCCATGTTGCCTTGGTTTCTGTTGGCAATATTTTCACATTTGCCTTTTGCCATCTGGTTATCTCTTGTGTTAGCTGGTCTTGCTGCCTCTAACTGTGGCTTATGTGTCCTGCAAGCCTATGTATCTGTAGTCCTGGGAGATCTGTTCTCTCTGGGAGGAATTTAGGCATGAAGAGCTGTGATATAGGGCCAGCTCAGGAGTGCAGACAGAAACCAGAAGGATCCTGTCCCCAGATGATCCTTTGTTCCTGTGTCCTGATGTCTCTGGGAAGGTCCATCTTGGACCAGGAGTTTGAAGAGAGGTGGTGGTCTTACTTGTGTACACAGGTATGTAGGCACTACTGGAAGACCAGCTCACTTGTGGTAGTATTTATATATGTAGCTCTGTGGGCCAGGATCAGCTCTGGGTGCAGACAGAAATTGGAAGACTACTGTCACAATCTGATCCTGGACTTTTGTGTCCTCAGGGTTTTGGGCAGGTTCTTCCTAGCTGCAAGTGTGGTACTACCTGTGCTTTTAGGCCTCTCTGCACTCCTGGGAGGTTAGCTATCTCCCTGTGCCTCTGCTCTGTGAAAGAGGATGGTCAGAGACAGCCAGAGACAGAAACTGGAGGGCTTGTGCCTGAGGGTTCTGGATGGGTTCCTCTGAGCAGCAGGGGTGGTCCTACCTGTGTTCTCAGGCCTCTCTGCATTCCTGGGTGGTGAGCTATCTCATTGTGCCACCTGGATATGGCTCTCTATGGCAGAGGATGGTCACCAGCTGGAGCAACTGAAACATTTACAACTCAGCTCCTCCACTTGGGCTCAAGGATTATTGTGGAAATAGGGGAAGAAAATCTCTAAACCAGAGGATCTGGGAATTTGGTGTGAAAGTATGCCTCCTGGGAATTACTAAAGGGTCACCCATAAATTCTCATCATAACAACAAGAGAACACCAACATATATGCTTATGCCATGGAAAGGAATGGGGTAAAAGCTTGGGGAAGGGAGACACATCTCAATCCTACAAAAGAACTACCAGAATACTGAGAGTAGTAGATATAGTTTTCCCCAGGGAAGAACATACCAAAAGATGCAATAATAAATGATCAGTCATAATATATGAACAACTAATGGATTTAATGAATATGTTAATAATTAATAACAAAAACAGGTGATGAATTTGAAAAAGAATGAGAAGAGTTATAGGAAAAGGAGAGAAAAAAATAAAGTATGAAATTATAATCTCAACAAGTAAAACTAATTGATTTTAGTTCGTTATACAAATAATATAATAACTATCTAAAATGACTGTTCTATAATATGTCAGATAAACTTACAAGTATACATATTCAAGAATGTAGCTATTGTTTCAAGCAGGACTTTAAATAGCAATTATTGAACAAACTAATATAAAAATTGGCTATAATGTTTATATATTTATTTAAGAGAAGTTGCTATTACAATAAGAAAAGAGTCATACTAATATTTGCTTTATATCTATATTAAGCATTTGTTGTTAAAACTAAAATATGTTGGCAAAGAAAAGCATCTCAGTGGTTAGGAACACATACTGCACTCTATTCACTGGCACACCCACCCTTTCCAGACAGAGACCCTAGAATCCTGGTCCATTATTCATTTACCTTGACCACTGCCTTCCTGAGAACCACATCCTGTGCTCACCTGTTCTTCCTCTAGAGGTAGGGACTGCAGATTCCACCTCTACTCCAATCACTCCATCACCGAAGAAAAAGTCCTTCCAATTTCCTGAAGACTATTGAGATTGACTGTGAGAATTTTTCTACCTCTATGTATGCTTTGTTTCTATGCTGAGGAAGGATCATGTCTGAAACCCCATCAGCCCTTTGCTCAAAGATGAAAACCTAACTATTATTCAGCTTGTCTACAACCTGACAAACTGGGATAACAGCAAAGATTCAAATCCACACTTAACAAAGAGGATACCAGAAATGCATATCTAGGAACACTATAGACCTAACCCCAGATGCTTGTGTTCCACTACAAAAACACAAATAACCAAGACAATGTCGTCTCCAAAAAGTAGTGGTTGCTAACAAAGCAACATGACATGATGATTTCAAAATAGCAATAATGTTCAAGGAAGTCCAAGTAGGCATAAGCAAATTCCAAAATGGAGACCAGGAAAGTGCAAAAAAAATGAATAAAATAATGAACATAATTCAGAGATGAAACTAGAATTTAAAGAAATATATTTTCAGAAGAAAAAACATGCTGAAATAAAATGCCAGAAATCCAAATAAGTGTTCAGAAGAAAGACCCACCAACAGATTTGATAATGTAGAAAATAAAACATCAGATTTTGAAAACAAGATAGAGAACTGAGTCTTTCACTCAGTCATGAAAACAATGTTAAATCTGAGAAAAGAAACCACAAAACAAAAAAAAAACTGTGAATAGGATATACAAGAACTGTGGGATCCATAAAAAGACCAAATCTATAAATCATGGGTACAGAAAGTAGAGAAGAAACTCAGGTCAAAATCACAGAAGAAAGCTTCCCTAACCTAAGAGATACCTAGTGATGCAAGAAGCAGCATACCAAACACTAAATACATAGGACTAGAAAAGAAATTTATATCATATAATACTCACAACACCAAATATAGAGAACAAAGAAAGTATATTAAAAATGGTAAGAAAGACCAAGTCACATTAAAAGTCAGGGAACTAAGAATGGTAATTGTTTTGTTGTTGTTTGTTTGTTTGTTTGTTTGTTCTGTGAAGTCTTCCAAAGCCAGAAGAGCTTGGACCAATGTTCTACAAAGTCTGAAAAACAACAAACGACATCCTAGAATATGACACCCAACAAAACTATCAGATATAATCAAATGAGAAAGAAAAACTTTCTCTAATGGAAACAGGTTTAAGGAATTTATGATCACTAAGCCAGGTGTATAGAGAATACTGGGAGGAATATTTATGTCTGCCAGCCATGTTAGACCAATCCAAGAGGGAACAGGAAATAATATATTATTCCATAACAGTTAATGGAAACCAGCAAAGTAGTGTCATTTATTTTCTACTTTTTGAGGATGTTTTCTGTGAATATTTAGATATGTGTTTCATTTAGGATGCCATAGAAGGCAAGAAATTACTAAGGGGCTATGGAGTCCTTTCAAGAAAGAGAAGAAGGAATACAGTAGCATAAAGAGTAAAGAGTAAATAAAGAATAGAAATGATTAAATGTGGTAGGGTTGGAGAAGTTCAGGAAGAAACATGGAAAGAAATAACTAGCTCTAAAGACATTGTTGTTCAATATTTCTTTTATTTTTTGAGAATATAATTAAATGATTTTCCTTTTGTTTTTCCCACTCTAAAAACTCCTACATACTTCATTGCACTTTTTCAAATTTATGGCTTCTTTTTTCATTAATTGTTGTTATAAACACATGTGCATGTGCACACACTCACATACACACACATACACACACACACACACACAAACAAACAAACCAAGAGAGACAAAGACAGAGAGCAATTCATACAAGAAGTACAACCTGCTCAATAAAGATCTTTTAACAATATGTAAACCACCTATTGTAGAAGCTTCTGAAAAAAACTACGCATACATTTAAACAATTAAAATGAAGTTACTCTATAAAGGGATGACAATGCTCCTACTAGTTCCCATAGTATAATAGAAGATGATCCCAGTGCCAACATCTTTGGGAATTGTTGGTCAGTGGATTCCAAACACTACAGGCTATTTCCATTTCTTTTAGTTACCCTCCTGCTGTTTAGCAATTTCCTCCTAGATAACACTAGTGTTCTTGTGGGGGAAGCTTATTAAAATACAGGATATTCTAAGGATGTTAAAAGGGAAATAAAACAACAGGATGTTCTTTTTTTTTTTTTTTTTTTTTATTTTTTTTTTTATTATTATTCGATATAATTTATTTACATTTCAAATGCTTTCCCCTTTTCTAGCCCCCCCACTCCCCGAAAGTCCCGCAAGCCCCCTTCTCTTCCCCTGTCCTCCCACCCACCCCTTCCCACTTCCCCGTTCTGGTTTTGCTGAATACTGTTTCACTGAGTCTTTCCAGAACCAGGGGCCACTCCTCCTTTCTTCTTGTACCTCATTTGATGTGTGGATTATGTTTTGGGTATTCCAGTTTTCTAGGTTAATATCCACTTATTAGTGAGTGCATACCATGATTCACCTTTTGAGTCTGGGTTACCTCACTTAGTATGATATTCTCTAGCTCCATCCATTTGCCTAAGAATTTCATGAATTCATTGTTTCTAATGGCTGAATAGTACTCCATTGTGTAGATATACCACATTTTTTGCATCCACTCTTCTGTTGAGGGATACCTGGGTTCTTTCCAGCATCTGGCAATTACAACAGGATGTTCTAAGCGAAGGTTAAACAATTTATCCTTCAGGGATTCTCCTTAAGCCCAGAAGTTAAGAGTTCAAAACAGATTCAAGAAATTCCTGAAACTGACCAGATTCATGAGGTCCTTCTTTACACACACACACACACACACACACACACACAGAGAGAGAGAGAGAGAGAGAGAGAGAGAGAGAGAGCGAGAGAGAGAGAGAATAACTGCTGTGAGGCATTTTCAGACTTAAGGAGCTACCTGGAAATAGAGCCAAGACAAGTTTCCCAGGAAGGACACTAATCTGTTGAGTTGGCTGTAGGTTGCCCAGTTGCTTCAGGTTTGCAGATTTTTTTCTTTTTTTTTTTAATTAGATATTTGCTTTATTTACATTTCAAATAGTATCCTCTTTCGTAGCTACCCAGGTTTGCAGCTTCTGTGAGCTGTAGCCCATGCTAGAGTAGGTTTTGGTGATACTGTAAGACTCTGGCGATCCTTAGCTTAAGGAGACTCCCTGAGTGAACACCACAGAAAGCCAGAGGAGTTTATTGTTTCAAATTGTTGGGGGTTGCCCTATACATGGAGAGAGAGAATGACCATGTATAGCCTGTCCAGTGAGCCTTTATACAGTTTCAAGGCAGCAGTCATTAGGGACAATGTGACTGGCAGAACCGTGTGACTTTTAAACTGTTTGGTCTTTAGGGAATGAGGAAGGTGTCCAATGGTGGCAGAATAGCTCTAGGCCTCCCCTACCTAAAGGTGGCCGATGGGTGGTCCCTTCTCCTTGTGGTCTAAGGAATGTAATTGCCCACCTCCCTTACAGAGGGAAGGAGTGCCTATGTTCTTTCTGACCTTTCTCATTCAGGAAGGGAGGGGTCTGGTAGAATTTTCCAAAGTTTCTGAGCTAACTACTTCAATACATGCTGCTGCTGTCTTTGATTTATTTTTGTCCTACAACTTAATCATCACCTATATTACTGTAAGTCACTTCAATAAAAAAATTGGTTCACCAAGTTTTATCTTGCTGGAATGTGTGCTTTGGCATATTGCCACTTGCCTAACTGGGATGAATTGGCATCTGTTTACATCTCCCCAGAAAGATTATCATACAACCCCTGCCTTCCCAGAATTCTGTAGTATGACCTTATTGCTAAAGAGAGCACATAAGTCAAAAAACATGCAGAAATTAAGCTTGGACTGAGGTGGAAACTATCTGTACTAGCTGGCTTTTACTGTTCTGGAAAGTAACAGAACAAATGGAGGAAAAAAACAATCATCAGTCTTACACAGCTGTGAATCCTATAAGCTACTATAATTAGTGGCCTAGTGAGACATGCCCTCTGGTAGATTAATTGTGTCTTAGTAAGTATTATATTGCTGTGAAGAGAACATGACCAGTGCATCTCTTATAAAAGAAAATATTTAATTTGTGCTTCCTTGGTTTTGGAGGTTTAGTCCTTTATCATAATAGCTGAGAATATGTTGGCATATAGGCAGATGTAGTGCTAGAAAAGTCCCTGAAACTTCTACATCCAGAGTTGTAGGCAGCAGACAGAGCAACTGGGCCAAGTTTGGGCTCTTGAAACTTCAAAGCCCTTCCCCTCCAGTGGCACACTTTTTTCAACAAGGCCACATCTCCTTTCCCTAGTGCCACTCTCTGATAACCAAGCATTCAGACATGAGCCTATGGGGGTCATTTCTATTCAAACCAGCACAAGTGACGTGAATGTCATTGAACTAAGCAACCACTTTCTGGTTGGATTTAAAGTCTATTCCACAAGATCAAACTTGTACCTGAACCATTATCATGGCTAAAAAACCTGTGGCCAGATAGGTCATAAATCACTATTATTCTTCTAAATAGACAGAATAATAAATTACTTATTGTTAAACCCATAGATTAGTACATCTTTCAATCTTCATCAAAGAAGCTTCTTTTTACAGTAGATGGTGACTAACATACAGAGTCACAATTGTTCAATATGGATAGAATAAAAATCTAGAGGAATTCTTGATTCTAAATGGGACATCTATATCATACCTCATCATCTTAAAGTCATTGGAGCAGACTGAGAGGAAAGAATAGAACAGCAACCAGCAGTGCACTCAGACAAGAAAACAGTGTTTCCAGACACAGTAGAGCAGTTGTACATATGTGTTGACAGAAATTGAGACAGCTTGTATAGAACCTGTTATAGCTCAAGCCAGACAATGTTCTAGCATAGAGAAGAGTTTCACATGGAATTCCTATTTATATTGTTAGAAGAAAAATCACTATTCTTTCAGGGTATGACTCCCTGGTAAGTAGACAATGCTCTGGTAGAAGGATACTCTTCAAAGAATTAGTACTAATTGTATTTAGATTTTTTTCCATGGGCATAGTAGATTTGAACAATATCCCCTTCAAAGCGAGTAGTTTAGATTATGTGGTTTCTTATACTATTACTACTCTATAGCTCTCATCTGTGCTGCAAATTTTTAAATAAAATCTCCAGTGACATAGCTTAAGTAAGCACATTTCTAAGCATTTATTCTAACCACTGTTTTTTCTTACTATCTGCCCCTCAAATATATACTCTTCAGGGTTAAACTGCAGTCTTATTTGCCTAGGTGTGGAAATCTCATAAGCTCAGCAAGCAAATTCTCTGCTGAGTTCCAAACACCAATGCCTCCTTAATTTCCAGTCTTTTGCAAGCTCCCTCAAACTATCCCTGTCCCTCAGTCTTGATCATCTCTTACAGTCCCTCAGGGTTTACAAATTTACCATCTTCTCAGACACACACCCAAAGACATTAAGTATACTCTGGGTAAGTTCCATAAAACATATGCCTTTTTGTTTATTCTAGTATCCTGTTTTGGATCAAATCACCATTTTCCCTAATCTATTGGAAAATTTCCAAAAGCTTTTTCTATTTTCTGCATTAATATCCAGCATTAATATGCTATAATAGTGCTGATAAGGACATCCAAATGTACAACTCCATTCGGTAAGATACTTCAAATAGTCTTCTAATTTTTCCAGGGTCTCCTTTCTTCTCAAATTTAATCTCATCTCTTAGTAGGTTCAACACCCTCCTATACTTTAGTTACATCTCACAATAAGAATGTCCTGTGTTATATCACATCCTTTCAACCTTCCAATGTTTTTGCTTGTTGCCTAAGATGTAAAACATAGGGAAGACATACAGCAGATATTTTCATTTATTATCAGCAAGCAGTTATTAACATTGTGGAAACAGTTTGGCAGTATACTACTCTATATTTTATAGTAAAATACAAGTGAGCTTCATATTAGAAAGCACAGTGTATGAAAACCTGAACTTCCAAATTCAGTTTCTACTTTTAAATCTAATCATAAAAAGAAGAATGGTAAAGGCAGTAAATTGAAGTCTAGCTAAAATTTTATGAGTAAAAAATATTGTTAAATATATGATATTCTAAATAGCTAGAAAAATGTCATAGGAGCCTAAAAATAAAAATAAGCACTTCAAACAACCCATCCTTGAAACATTTTCTTTACAATGAGATACTCAGTATCTCCTACAAGAACTACAACATATAAGTGTATTAAAAAGAAAGCTAAAAGCTCATGATGCAGGTAAGAAAGAAATAGTTCTTTAAAGACAAGCTATTATTGAGAATTACTGTAGAGTAAGACTGGTCTTCCTTAAGCCCACATTAAAGACTCTGAAAAAAAAAAAAAGAAAAAAAAAAAGAAAAAAAAAAGAAAAAAAAAGAATGAAAAAAAAAAAGAAAAAAAAATACTCTGGGTGTTTATTGTTCTTGTTCCTGCTTTTTTGTTTTCATTGTTGTTTGCTTTGTGTTGTTGTTGTTGTTTGTTTTGTTTTATACAAAAGACATATTAAAGGTCATCTTGTTATACTGGGTATAATGGGTAAATTAAGTTTGGATGATCCTTATATTCAGTTGCGATGATAACAAGCTCACTGTTTTTGAAGAAGGAAGTAATATTGCTAGCAACTTGGGTGAAGTTTTGCTGATAAGTCAGGTAGAGAGCCATGCTGGGAAATGATGAGTGATGGACAGATGATGTACTAATATGACCAGAATGTTCAAAGAGGGAGAGAGATGCTGAGGCATCTGCTGGCCCCCTGGCTGGCACATCTAAATCTGTGTGTTGTCAGCTAAATGAGGAAAAGAAGTGCTGACTCTGTCTTCTTTCTTAAACTGACCCTATGCAGCCTTATTCCCCCACCATGAGATGACCTACTTACCATTCCTTAAGACATATACCTTCAACAAAGCTTTTGGATGCTAGCCTGACACACAGTTAGTTTCAAGTGAAGTTTATCAGAAATATCCAAATTTTATACAGATCATGTAGAAATTAATTTAAGTCCTACAGTTAATGCTGATTTTTTAATATATTTTCATGAACTTTATTAAGTATTCATAAAAATAATTAAGTCACTTGAATTTATAGGCAAATGCTATTTTGTTCCTAAAGTGTAAATTTGATGTTGGCATTTGTTAATCAACAAATTATTTAGAATATTAGCCAATATCTCTAATAGAGTGAAAATAAAAAATAGAAGTTAATAACATAGATAACAAGTTAGTTATCTATAATAATTAGTACCAAGTTTCTTAATCAGGGGCCCACTTTCAGCTCCCCTCACAATGAAAACCATACAACAATTGTATAGCACAGAACTAGCAGTAGTCTGCAAGAGGGAATTAAAATGTTTCAACAAAAATCCTTTCAAAAAAGAGTGCACTATTATACACAGCACTACTATAAACCAGTATTAGTCATCACAAAGACACTACACCATGTCTGGGATATGGGTAGAAAGTGAAAAATATGCTCCCTATACATTTGTTCTTTAACCTATCTATCTAGACCATGAGTTAGGAATCATTTTATGGCGATCTTTAAATGACAAGAAAAAACTATTTTATATTTTAAGTGGAGTTAGAAACACAGATATTACCCAAAATAAGGGTTACCATGAACAAGTTGCCACAATACAGAATTCCAACTCCCATGCAACCTGGCTATAGATCTTACTTTATTTTTATTTTCTCTTATTATATGAGAATTCCAGGTGTGTATACAATGTATTTGATCCAACCTCCTCCTCCACACTGAATTCTAGCTTCTCACAGAATTTCCAATCATGCCTCCCTTTTAACTTCATGACCCTCTCATTTTAATCCATTGAATCTATTAGTGCTACTCTTATGCGCATGAGAGTAGAGCATCCACTATAGCCTATCAAAACCCACATCACTGAGGAAATTGTATTCTTCCTTAACCCAGCAGCCAGCAACTGCACTAGCTTTTCAATTAGGCTCATTTTGAATGTTGGTCATTTGAGATTTAGGGGCTATGTCTTCATTGCACAAGGAAAATAATAAAATATATACATATGCATAAACAAAGTAACAAATGAGAAATGATATATGTTTGAGTATAGAGGACCTGATGAGAGGGATTGGGGTAGGGACATGACCAAGAAGCAGTGTATAAATATATACAATTACTTTAAACTATATTCAGAGAAGAATGAAATCCACATTGGGGCAAGAAAGCATTTTCTCCTGGATACTATATTTATTATTACCACTTTTTAACATCTATTTTTTTCCTCACATTTTTCTCATATTTTCATTGTGGTAGGAAGAATTTTCAAATGACATCTATTCCAACCTCCTTTATAAACAAAGTATATATTACCTCTTCACTTGGCATATTAGCAGAATCTGTAACTAGATTATGTTCTATGGAATAGGTGAAAATTTTTCCAAAGTGCAATTAAAGTCTCTAAAACATAACATTAAAGTTAACTAAAAGGTGACTGTTCAAACTCAGCATGACCTAACCAGGTAAGATGTTTATGCAGAAAAGCAGAGTGGAAATATGATACCATGGGTAAAATGCTTTCTGTGCAAGTGTAAGGACTTGAGTGTAGACCTCTAGTGCCCATATAAAGGCCAGATGTGGCAATGTGCACCGGTATTCTCAGCACCAGGAGGCAAAAAAATAAAAGGATCCTGAGGGCTTGCTGACCATCCAATCTAGCTAGTTCACAATCTTTAGTCTGAGTGAGAGACCATATCTCAAAAAGTACAGAGCGATTCAATGAAGAAAGACACCCAGCATTGGTCCTTGACCTCAATACAAACATGTGGACACACATACACACACACACACACACACACACACAGAGAGAGAGAGAGAGAGAGAGAGAGAGAGAGAGAACAAAATGTCAAGAATGAGGTCTATATATTATACACAGAGGGCATGGGCATCTTAAGCAAAGAGCACCACAGGAGAAGGCCTAGGAGAAGCACTGTGTTATGAACTGCACCTGGAGAAAGACAGCTGTGGAAGTCAAGGTATCATTCCTATCACTCCACTAACAGAGTTCTGTCAACAATGTGAGTAGAAGAAAGATCTCAAATTTCAGATAAAATTGCATCCCAAATATACACCATGGCAGATAAGAGTAAAAGCTATATTAAGAAAGTCTATTATTCAAGATGGAGCTAACTCTCCAATAATACTATCTTAGGAGAAAACTCAGTACTTGCTCATCACCAAAAATGACACATATTCTGAGATCAAGAGTCAGCTACCTACATGGTTCATAGAGTTTAAAAAAATATGATAAAAATCTCTTCTGTATACTTCAATAATATAAGTTTGATAAGAAAAATGATAAAGAAGGTTAATACAGAGTAAAGCTGCATGCTCAAAGCTCAGATTAATGGCCTTGGCAGTTCTTTTTAGACACTCTCATGAGTGTTCAGAAAAAGTTCTTTTGAATTCTATAAGGGCTCTTGCTGAATTTTGCAATCATAGGGGAAAAGTTCTGAAATACATTTTTAATTTTACATGAAAAAGTATGGTATTCTTGGAAATACATATATTTGTATATATTTGCACATATGATTTTTCTATGAAACTCTTTTCATAGCTTCCATGTGTGTGTGTGTGTGTGTGTGTATGTGTGTGTGCATGCATGCATACATACTTTCTCCCTGAAATAACTTTTAAAAAATTTCTAACTTTTGCAGCAAATCACAATCTGTCAGGTGTGGCACTTAATTGTATACAGTTATTAGTTTTGGTTGGATGCTTGTAGCATGAGGAACAACGACATTATATTCCACACACATTTCAAAGGAAAATTCATAAGCTTTAAATGCCAGCAGCTTCCCTTAAGTAGCTGCAGTAATTATTTTAAATCACTTACAATATTAAGGGAGGAGGGGAAGTGACCTATCTATGCTACACAAAAGTCTACTTAGAAAAAAAACATAGCCCAGAAATGCATAAATTTTTCTTTTTCTTTTTCTTTTCCTTTTTCTTTTTCTTTTCCTTTTTCTTTTTCTTTTTCTTTTCCTTTTCCTTTTCCTTTTTCTTTTTCTTTTTCTTATATAGTCAAGATGTATGCCATGGTTTAATTATTACAGTTTTCAAGAATCCATCTTTAAGCAGAAATAAAAGAGATTCGATTGATTTAAAATATACTGAGAAATGTAGAAGATCGAAGATTGACAGAAGAGAGAAATAAACATGTCTTCTTTTGTGGGCCAAAAATCTCTACCAGGAATAATATCTATCCCATGAGAAAATCTGAAAACATTATTGAGCATTCAAATGAGCTACCTTTTCATTTTCAGCCTTTATATTGCTTCCTCAAGCAATCCCATCTTCACAAATGAAAATAATGAGAAAATGTGATCTATGCAAATGTGAAGAAATGCCCAAAGTAATGAACTCATAGAGAGGCTTTTTTCATAAAAGCATCAGAACTCCTGAATAAGATAACATATATCCACTCTTAGAACAATCATGTGTTTTGAAGGATGGTGTTTTGTTTAGGAAGCATTTTCACTATTAGGTTCATAGTGAAGGCAGATAAAATATGTTTAGATAGCTCTTGATCATGCAGTTTTAGCATTCCCCCTACAAGCATGCCATGTACTAAGTCAAAGCTTGTCATATGTAAAGTCAATGGTTGTGATACATATGTTTGCAGTGTTCAGGTGTCCCAGAAACAAATATGGCCACCAGCCTATCTTATCTGATCAAAGTACATTTGATAAAACAAATTACATTCTGTTTAGTAGCTTAAAAATTAAGTGTGTAGTATTCTCAAATTAATTTTTCTAATCTTGTATATTTGAATGTTCTATAAAAGAACATCAGAAGGAGAGCAGCCAGGCATGATGATCACACTATTTGGTTCAAGCCAATAATATCCTCAAATTCTACACCTTGAAATCAATGAAACTGGATCCAGATATGTTTTATGCCCTTAATCAATCTGCTTCTACTCACTTGACCAATGTCCCAATTTTCAGTTACCTTGGTTTTTTTTTGTTTTGTTTTTGTTTTTGTTTTTTTACAGAGCTGAGGACTGAACCCAGGGCCTTGTGCTTGCTAAGCAAGCGCTCTACCCCTGAGCTAAATCCCTAACCCCATGTTTCAATTTTCAGATGAGGAATAATAAAAAAATCATGAAGCTGAATGGGAATGGTGTCCTGATGTCTCTAAGAAGACATCCCTAATTGAAATCATGAGTTTTCAAAATAGACCACTTCAAAGTCCCTTATCGTCCCACCACATAGTCAGCCACATAGCCCATCTAGTATTTGACCTAAGACTGGTGCTGCATTGTCATATTTACAGAGTTTTCTCCACAGAATCTATAAGTGTGCTGCATGGTTCTCCATGGACACTTCCTCTTTCATTTACCAGCTGCACTTTGTGGCCTCCATAGTCCCCACTGTTGTCAGTACTACTGACTTCTTACTGAAATGGCCCATTGGCCCTACAAACAGAATTCAATTACTTTCCTAGTCTGAAGTCTTAAAGTTTCCTACATTCCTAAATAAATAAATAAAATGAAAACAAAATGATCCAATCTGCCACAGTAATAGCCTATTGATATCAAATTCTATTTTCATTACTTTTTTATTGCTGTGACAAAACACCATAACCAAGGAATCTTATAAAAGAAATAGTTTAATATGTGGCTATAGTTCAGAGGGTTAGAGTCCATGACAATCATGGTGTGAGACACAACCTCAAGCAGGCAGAAATAATGCTGAAGCATTAGCATAAAAGTAATCCACAAGTACAAAAGAGAGAGAGAGAGAGAGAGAGAGAGAGAGAGAGAGAGAGAGAGAGAGAGAGAGAGAGAGAAAGAGAGAGAACACTAGTTAACTGAAAATGAATTGGACTTTGGAAATCTCAAAATCCACTCCCAGTGACAAACCTCTTCCAAACTCTAAAGCTGTTCGTCTCAATCTTTCCCAAGGAGTTCCACAAACTCAAGACAAAGTACTCAAATATGTGAGCCCATGGAGATCATTCTCATTCATGCTCCAGTATCCAGTTTCAAGACCTTCTTAGACATCTTTGGTGAACATGAAGAATTTATCAACCTATTACTGCACATTATCTATGCCAGGTATTTAACAAATAATTTGCAATATAGCGTGAATTACATGAATTCAGTCCTTGGTTTCACAATAGCTACATATGATAAAAAAGATACCACAAGGGAACAGGCAACTAGACTATTAATTAAGAATTCATCAGACATTTATTGAATTCATAATATGAACTAAGAATCTACAGTTGGGTTTCAAACCTAGGACAAGTCTCATTCAGTATGTGTGGCTCCTTCTAGTACTTCTGATGCCACATCCTATCCTAGAGTCTCTGTCCTTGTCTCTGTCTGTCTCTGTCTGTCTCTGTCTCTCTGTCTGTCTCTGCCTCTGTCTCTGTCTGTCTGTCTCTGTCTGTCTGTCTGTCTGTCTGTCTCTCTCTCTCTCTCTCTCCCCTTTTCTCTCCTTGTATTGCTATTCTTCTCCTTCTTGTAGACAACCTGGGCCGTATCCAGTCTGCTGCTGTGTTCAATCTACTTCTTCTGCTTTGGAGTCTTCAGATTTTTCTGGCTCTTCTCTCCTTCTCATATCTACAACTAAAAAACTTCCCCTTAATCATTCCATGGAATAGTCATATCAGCAGTACAGGGTTAACCTTAAGGACCAGAGATTACTTTTAGGCTTTTTTTTTTTTACCTGAAAACAATCCTTCTGTTTACTCAGGGTGTGTGTGTGTGTGTGTGTGTGTGTGTGTGTGTGTGCGTGCGTGCGTGTTTATTTCTGCTTTCAGTAAAAGTTGACTGAGTGCTGGCTGAGACTTTGCTTTTCTTGCTTCCTTTAAGTCAGTGGAGAAAAAGATGATTTCAGTTCCTGACTAGATAACCTGGTCCTCAGGATATCAAATTGAACATGGACTGTCTTCTACCAAGATTGCTGATTTGTAGATCCGCACATAGTGACCCAATGAGAATAAATTAATCATTGAGACACTAACTTCATCATTTCAATAATAATGCATTGGTCAGTTCATTCTGAATAGACCATTAGAAGTTGGGGATGGTTAGAGGTTGGAGGTCACATAGGCTAGACCTTTAAAGGGAATAATTCATCCTTTATATTTTTCTTCTCTACTTGGTTCCTGTACACAATGAGGAAAGTCATTTTACTTCACCATAGCCTTCTCCATAATCTTTAACTCACCAAGTCTGTCTATAACCATCAGAGCTGTAAGTCCATATAATGAAACATCTAGTACTATAAGCCAAAATACACCCTTCCTCCTTAGGAAGGCTCCTCTCTCAAGCATTTATGTCAGAGTGACAAAAAATGACTAACTCAATTGCAAAGATGAAATTATGGAAGATAAGTAATTCTGAACTCAAAGCTGTGAGTGATCAGAGGTTAAGAGCACTGGTTGCTCTTCCAGAGGTCCTCAGTTCAATTCCCAGCAAATACATGGTGGCTCATAGCCATCTATAATGAAATCTGGCACTCTGTTCTGGCCATGCAGGCATACATACAGGCAGAACATTGTATACATAATAAATAAATCTTAAAAAATAGTTGAGTGATAATACATAGGGAATGATAGTACTACTTAAAACAGAGTTATAGAAAAAACAATAGATTCATAACTATTTTTGAGTTCAAAATTATCAGAAGTTTACTATTGAACTAAGGTAACCTATTTCTGAAAAGTAAATATATTTTTAATAAATGGATAATTGTACATTAAAAAATGTTTCTTTGTAGAATCCACCAGAAATGACACTTTGAGAGGTGGTATTGTAGTGCTTTCTCTGTTTAGAGCAAAATGGATTCTTGGATTTCCTCTGTAGCTATGGAAACTAAAGCAGAACAATACAGTGGTAGCAAGACTTAAGGTAGGGTAATGGATAATGGTAATGGTGGTGGGTGGTAAATGAACTATGAACACTCCCCAGTGAATTTCAGGAAATTATTGTCAAGGATTTCATTTCTTATTTTTCCTCACAGCTTCAAATGAGTTTTGTAGATGATACTAGATTAAATAGAGAGGTGAAATGATTGATTGAAAGCTATATTCCTTTAAGAAACTTCCATGATGCTGTCACCCAAATAGGCTCAGACTTTGTAATGATATAGATAATTGAGATTACCCATGCTATATAAGAAGCCCCAATAAACTCATGGATCTCACTAAGTTGGATTTGGGTGAAAACATATATTGGTCTGTTGTTGATGTCCATCTTGGGTGATTGAACATTCCTAGTCCTTCCTAGGAAAAAATGAACACAAAATTTACACTAAAATTTGTGTCTCAAATAATAAGAAAACTGGTGGCTATCTATTCTTCTCCCAACTGAACATAAATCTTAACCCAGCAAAATCTGTATTTTTAACAACATATCAAAATAACTAAACATTTTTAAATAATCTACAAAAGCTGGAGATGATGGCTCAGCAGTTAAGAGCACTGGCTTTTCTTCTGGAGGATGGCCAGCATCCACATGGTAGTTTATAATTATTTTTAACTCCAGTTCCAGCAGATTCAATGTCTTCTTCTGGTCTTGGGTACCAGGTACACAAGTGGTTCACAGTATATATTGGCAACACATGCATAAACACACACACACACACACACACACACACAATAATTTTTAATCTAAAATAATGTCTTGATAGTTGAAGTGATGGCACCACTAACAAGATGCTTACTCTGAAAGCTTGAGGATATGGGTTTGATACCCAGCACTCACATAAAAATTCAGTGCACTCTCTGCTTAGATCCCCTGCCATTTTGTAAATGCGTAATCTTTTCTTATTATTTTTCTTGAGTTCTTTGTTTATACTGAATATTAACCCTCTATCAGATGGAATGATTCTCTCTAAATCTGAGGGTTTCATCTTTATTACTTTGATTGTTTCTTTGTCTGCTTGTTTTTAATTTTTTTGAGTCACATTTATAAATTGTGGACCTTAATTCCTTAGCAAATGAAGTCCTGTTCAGAGAGCCCTACAACTGTATCTTAAAGAGTATTATTTGGCTATTTTTTTTCTACCTGTCTTAGTGATTCAGTATTATTTGGTTAGATTTTCTTCTACCTGGTTTTGATTCACTTGGATATAATTTTTGCACAGGGTAATACATATGGGTCAAATTTCATTTTTCTTTACATGGACATATAGCTTTTCTAGCATCATTTGTCAAAGATGTTATCTTGTCTTTTAGTGTATGTTATTTGTGCCAAATATTAATGGCTGTAGTTACTGAAATACTAGGTTGACTCTAAGCTGAAGGAGCCATTTTGTCACTCTAGTTCATTTAGGATTCTGTTTCATGTAAAGTTTAAGTTTCTGTTTCCTGGAATATGACTGATTGCATGACCTACTTTGATCCAGAAGCTAACCATAAAACACCTGACTCACCATCTCCCAGCCACATGTTCTTGAGAATGTTCTATACCTATTGCTCATGGAGGGACTTAATTCAAAAGCCTACCCTCCACAAAATCAGAAAATCTAAACAGAATGTATGATTTTCTTGATAGATACCTCATACTAAAGTTAAATTGAGATCAGGTAATATATTTAAATAGAGCTATTACCACTGAGAAACTAGAAGCAGGCAATAAGTCTCCCTACCATAAAAACAAAGCCCAAGACCAGGGTGTTTTAGTTTGATAATTCTACCAGACTTTCAATGAGCTAACACCAATACTCGTCAAACTATTCCACAAAATAGAAAGAGAAGAAACATTGCCAAACTCATTGTATGAGGCCATAGTCACCCTCATACCTAAACCACACAGACTCAAAAAAGGAAGAGAATTTCAAACAAATATCCCTCATGTACACTGATGCAAATGTACTCAATAAGATACTTGTAAACTGAATCCAGGAACATACCAAAACCATCATCCACTGTGATACAGAGATGTAAGGATGCTTCAAAATATGAAAATATGTCAATGTAATCCACCATATAAACAAACAAAAAGACAAAAGCCACATGATCATTCCATTAGATGCCAAAAAAGCCTTCAACAAAATCTACCATTTCATCATGATAAGAGTCTTGGAGAGATCAGGGATACAAGGGACATATCTAAACATAATAAAGGCACTATACAGCAAGCCAATAGCCAACATCTGTAGAAGAATTTTAATTCAGCAACACAGATGTTCTAAGAAGGGAATACATCCAAAGACCTTCTAGGTCTATGTGATCCAGCCAGAATGCAGACAAGAACTGGAATACAGTATGCCCTTAGTATGCACTTTTAATCCCTAATGATGAAGGTAAGTGTTTTATATATGCTTGGAATAGGGAGTGGAGGTGTGGCCTTGTTGGAGTAAGAATGTCACTGTAAGTGTGGGCTTAAGACTTCCATCCTAGCTACCTGGAAGTCAGTATTCTGCTAGCAGCCTTCAGATGAAGATGTAAAACTCTCAGCCCCTCCTGAACCATGCCTGCCTGGATGCTGCCATATTCCTACCTTGATGATAATGGACTGAACTTCTGAACCTGTAAGCCAGCAGCAATTAAGTGTTTTCCTTTATAAGACTTCCTTGGTCATGGTGTCTGTTCACAGCAGTAAAGCCCTAAGACAGTGAGGATAGTTTATGGAAGGAGGCAGCCATCTTTGAAAGGGTAGACATAATTGAAGGGTAGACAAAGTGGTGAATCAGGGAAAGATTTAGCAAAATGGAAAAGAAGTAGGATATGACTGACTCACGTGAGAATAGCACAAGAAAGAAAGGCTACT
This sequence comes from Apodemus sylvaticus, assembly GCF_947179515.1. Lineage (NCBI taxonomy): Eukaryota > Metazoa > Chordata > Mammalia > Rodentia > Muridae > Apodemus > Apodemus sylvaticus. The sequence continues at coordinate 53,427,751 of NC_067490.1, forward strand.
TAAGCACTGAGAAAGAGTACTGGCTGTGTATGGCAGTTTTACTGGGACAGTTTTACAGAAATAGGTGGCAAAGAGAACAATCTAGACACAGGCAAAGTCAGAAAGAGCCAGACTAGAACATAGTGCCCAAGTTGACATGAGAATAAGCAGACCAATTCAGGAAGACACTGAGAGAAGCCAGATTAAATCAGTCAACTTGGACTGTTTAATGTATGGAGGCTAGAGATTTCCAGGTCTGGGGCTAGGTATAGTTTGTTGAGGTATGGTCTTTTCTGTGTACTGTAATGATAAGTGTGGGCCCCAAGATGTGATTGCCCCAGACATGATAGAGTCTACACATAGACCCAAGTGGGACTATGTGATCTTGTCCCCAAGTTATTTCTGAATGGGAAATGAAGATGCTGACAATCAATAGCTGGGAAGAAGAAACTTGGCAGGTTTTAGAGTTCATGGAATTGGGGAGTCAAGAAATAACTATGGGAGAAGAGAGAAGGAGAAAGGAGAAGCCACCAGTGGACAGAGAGATACCATGGGTTTAGTGAGTCATGAAAATATTGCCCTGAGAGCTGACAAATTGAAGTTAAAATCAGCTCAATGAAACATAGTAAAATAATAACTCAGGTTCTTAATAGAAAAGTAGCTGCCAACAACATAGAGAGTAAATATCTGCCCAGCTTTTGTGCTATTTAAGGCTTGTTGTAAATATAAAGGCTTGTTGTGTGTGTCTTTTATCCTGAAACTGAATGATCAAGCCATGGTAGAAACCCTGTATTGGGATTAAAGATTTCTATAACATTAGTTAGAACAAAGAAAGAAACTCTCTGGGCTCAGCCCAATCCATGTATTTGCACAGCTTGGGTAGAGCTTTTATACCATCCCTTCATCTGAGGAAATAAAACTAAAATTTACAAACACCAAAATAAATGCAGAGAAACTTAAAGGAGTTCCATTAAAATCAGGGACAAGACAAGGCTGATCTCTCTCCCTATCTATTTAATATGGTTCTTTAAGTTTTAGCTAGAACAATAAGACAACCAAAGGAGGTCAAGGGGATACAAATTGAAAAGGGAAAAGTTAAACTATTCCTATTTGCAGGTAATATGATAGTATTCATAAATGGACCCAAAGATTCTACCACAGAACACCTACAACTGACAGACAACTTCATCAAATTGACTAGATATAAAATTACCTCCAAAAATTGAGTATATATCCTTTATACAAACACTAAAAAGCCTGAAAAAGAAGTTAGGGAAACAATACTCCCTATGTAGCCACAAAGAATATAAAATATTTTGGTATAACTTTAAACAAGCAAATAAAAAACTTATCTGACAGGAACTTCTAGAAGAAAGAACTTGTAGAAGAAACGAGAAGATAGAAAGATCTCTCATGTCCATGGATCAGTAAGATTAACATGGTAAAAATGTTCAACTTACCAAAACAATCTACACATTCAACACAATTTGTTAAAGACCTTGGCAGAGTAACACTCAACTCCATACAAAAAAAAACAAAAAAACTTAGGGTATCTAAAGCAATCATGTACAATAAAAGAACTCCTGGAGATATCACAACCATGTCAGATCTCAAGCTATATTACAGAATAATAGTAATAAAACCCACATGGTATTGTCATAAAAAAAGATGAGTTGATCAATGGAACTGAATTGAAAACTCAGCAATAAGCCTGCATGTGTGCAGAGACTTGATTATTTGTCAAAGAAGCCAAAACTATGCAATGAATAAAAGAAAAACTTCAACAAATGATGTTGCTCTAACTAGATATCTACATGTAGGAGAAAAGATCTTCCCCAACATTTGACATTTGACAGAGGGTTGATATCCAAAATATATAAAGAAATCAAGAATGTAAACATCAACAAAGCAAATAACTCAATTTAAAAAATGGAGTACAGAGCTAAACAGATAATTTTCAACAGAGAAGTCTCTAAGGACTAGGGAACACTTAAAGAAATGCTCAACATCCTTAGTCATTGTAGAAATACAAACCAAAGCAATTCTGAGATTTCACTTTACACTAATCATAGTGGCAAAGATCAAAACCTCAAGCAACAGCTCCTGCTGGTAGGAACATGGAGCAAAGGGAACACTCCTCCATTGCCTGTGGGTGTGCAAATTTGGAAAATCACTTTGGAAATAAATTTGGTTGTTTCTCAGAAAATTGGGAACAGTTCTGCCTCAGAACCCAGCTATACCACTGCTGGGCATATACACAAAAGATGCTAAACCATACCACAAGAACACGTGCTAAAATATATTCATAGCAGCTTTATTCACAATAGCCAGAAACTGGAAACAACTAGATGTCCTTCAACAAATGAATGGACAGAGAAATTGTTGTACATCTACACAATGAAACACTCGCTTTTAAAATCCAAAGCACCATGAATTTTGCAAGCAAATAGATAAAACGTGAGATGATCATACTGAGTGAAATGTCCTAGACACAAAAGGACATGCATGGTATGTACTCACTTATAAATGGATATTAGCTATGAAATATAGGTACTGTGTTACACTCCACGGACCCAATGAAGCCAAACAAGAAGGAAGCCCCAATCTAGGAAGCTTGAATCTCATTTAGAAGTGGGACTAAAATAGTCACAAGAGGCAGATGGAGGGATGGAATTGGCAGAGACAAGGGATGGGGAGAAGAATGGGGATGGGACTCAGCATCAGTTGTGGAGAAGGACAGGAAAGATGGATAGATGGCTATGAAAATGAATGGAAATATGCAACTAATGGGGATGAGGAAGTGAGGAGGTGAGGAGTATGTCCAGGGTGAGACAGACCTGGGATGAGGGAAGAACCCAAGGATCAAAGGGGGTGTCCTTAACTATGACTCACTACATTGGGGATATGGAGCCTGAAGATGCCACTTCCTGTAGCTAGGCAGGAACCTCAGTAGAGCAATAGAGACATTAACCTACCCACAAAACTTTCAACCCCAAATTTACCTAGTATACAAAAAATGCAGGTGTGGAGAAATGGATCAGAGATTGAGAATGGCCAACAAATAACCAGCCCAATATGAGACCTATCTCATGGGCAAGCAACAATCACTAACACTATTAATGATATTCTGTTATGCTTGAGGACAGATGCATGTTGTCATCTGAGAGACTCTACCCAGCAGCTGACTCAGGCTGATGCAGACACCCATAGTCAAACAGTGGATGGAACTTTGGGACTCTTATTAAAAAAAAAAAATAGGAGGAAGTATCACGGCCCCTAAGAGGATAGGAACTCCATAGGAAGGCCAACAAAGTCAACTAACATTCATAAAAGAAACTTTACCCATGGCTCCAGCTGCACCTGTATCAGAGGATGGTTTTGTTGGAAATCAATGAGAAGAGAGGCCCTTGAAGGCTCCTGTGAATGCTTGTTGTTCCATGCCAGGATATGGAAGCGGGAGTGGGTGGATTAGTGAGCAGGGGGAGAGGGATGTGATAGGGCGTTTTCAGAAGGGAAACCAGGAAAGAGGATGGCATTTGAAATGTAAATAAAGAAAATATCTAATAAAAATTTTTTAAAAAGTTTCAAGTCTAATCTGGGATATACATTAGATATAGATTGGACAAAGATATATAGATTGGGCTCTTGCATCAAAAAAACAAGTTTTTCAATGTCAATCAATCATTTAACATTTTCCAAGTTATTGTTATATAGTCTTTCAGTTCTACCTGACTAAGTCCTTACATGGACTGGTATTTCCATAGACAATAAATTTTGTTTCTATAAAACAAGTGACAGCAGATGCTGGTGAGAATGTGGAGAATGAGGAGCACTCCTCTATTGCTGGTGGGAGTGCAAACTGGTATAACCACTCTGGAAATCAATCTGGCAGTTCATCAGAAAATTGGAAATAGTTTTATCTGAAGACCCAGCTATTGGGTATATGCTCAAAAGAAGCTCCAACATATAACAAAGACATGTGATCCACTATGTTCATAGCAGCCTTATTTATAATACCCTGAAGCTGTAAACCCAGATGTTCCTCAATCGAGAATGGATACAGAAAATGTGGTACATTTGCACAATGGAGTAATACTCAGCTATTAAAAATGAAGACTTCACCAACCATTGGGCTGAGAACAATGGAGAAGCTAGTAAAAGGACCAAAGAAGCTGAAGGAGCTTCTATCCCCATAGGAAGAACAACAATATGAACCAACCAGTTCGCCCCCAGAGCTCCTAGGGACTAACCACCAACCAAATTATACACATGGAGGGACCCATGGCTCCAGCTGCATATGAGGCAGAGGATGGCCTTGTTGGACATCAAAGGGAGGAGAAGCCCTTGTTCCTGAGAAGGCTCCATGACCCAACATAAGGGAATGCCTGAACAGGAAAGCAGGACTGGGTGGGTTGTTGAGCAGGGGAGGAGAGATGGGATAGGATGTTTTCTGAGTGAAAATCAGGAAAGCGAGTAACATTTGAAATGTAAATAAAGAAAATATCTAATAAAAATGAATACGTCACAAATTTTACGGACAAATGGATGGAACTAGAAAATACCCAATAGAGGGGAAATAGAACCTAATGAGACCACCCCCAGTAGATAATCTTGGTGCCCAGTTGAAGGAAGAACCCCTCACCAATCACAAATTTTTTAACCTAGAATTGTTCCTGTCAAAAGGAAATGCAGGAACAAAAAAATGGAGCAGAGACTGAAGGAAAGGTCATCCAGAGGTATCCATCCCATCTGCAGACACCAAATCCCCACATGATTCCTGATGCCAAGGACTCCTCATAGAAATACCTGACTAAAATAGATACAGACACTCACAGCCTACCATTAGACTGAGCCCATGGACACCAATGTAAGAGATAAAAAATGACTTAAGAGCTGAAGGGCATTGCAACCCTATAGGAAGAACAATATCAACTAAGCCAACACACTTCAAAGCTCACAAGGACTAAACCAATGATCAAAGAGTATACATGTGTGTGTCCATGGCTCCAGCTACATATGTATCAGAGGACTGCCTTATATGGCATCAATGGAAGGGGAGATGTTTGGTCCTGTGGAGGCTTGTTGTCCCACCAAAGGGTGATGCTAGAGGGGTGAGAAAGGAGTGAGTGGGTGGGTAGGGGAGTACCCTCAGGGGAGTACCCTCAGGGGAGTACCTACTCTTAGAGGTAAAGCAGAGGGAAGATGGGATATGGAGTTTGTGGAGGGGAGACCAGGAAGGGGGACATTTGAAATGTAAATAAGTAAAATAATCCAAAAAAATGCTAAAAAGAAAATAGTGAAATCATGAAACTGACAGGTAAGTGGATGGAAATAGAAAAAGAAAATCATCCTGACTGAGTTAGCACAGACCCAGAAAGACAAATGTTGTATCTATTCAATACATGTGAATGTTAGCTGTTAAGTCATTGCTAGGCAATTTCCTATCCAAATAACCACAGAGATCAGGTATAGGACAAGGGATTAGAATGGAGAAATAGATCTCCCTAGAAAGAGGAAATAGAATGGATAATTATGAATGTAAGTGGAGGGGAAACTGGAACAGAAGTAGCAAATCAGAATGAAGGTGAGTAGGGAATTCTGGAACTGTTATCTAAAAGGGTCATTTGAGAAGTTGTATGAAAACCTAATACAGTAGAAGATACTAACACATGTGTGTGTGTGTGTGTGAGAGAGAGAGAGAGAGAGAGGAAGAGAGAGAGAGAAAGAGAGAGAGATCTAAATATAATAGCCTAATAAGTGGGAAGATAGATGCCCAACTGAATATCTCTCATCACTAAAAGCTTCCAGCTCTAAAAATAAATTACACCTAAAGTTGTTGGCCAAAGGGTCTCCACGGGAAACACCACAAACCCAAAACCCAGGCTATTGTCAAGGCTATTAGTTGCACTCCACAAACTAATGGTAAGGACCTATTGCTGAAGAAAACACCTATACAACTCATTAAAAACAGCGAAGTTGTACCTCTGCCTGCTAAGAACTGTCACATCTATGGATTAGTGTTCATGGTACTGGAAGGTACTCTAAAACAACAACCCAGATAAGCTACAGTCCTTCCTATTTGTAGTGGTAGCCTGCCTGCAAGATATACTCAAGCAAATAGTGTCACAAAGCACATGAGGGTAATAAATCAAGATCTTATTGGATTTAAGGCCCACTCTATGAGATGGAAGCTATCCTTGATACTGCTCAGGTGGCTGAGAATCTGAGACGAGACAGATCATGAACCTAGGGCAAAACCAGATAGTACTGTTTTGCTGAAGGAAAATATTGTACCAAAATGACTCCGAACAACATTCTGCTATTTTAGTCTCTTGCTGCAGCATGATAAGCTTCATCATCAGAGAAGCTTCTTCCTGTAGTAGATGGGAATACATACAGAAACCAACAACTGGACAAGGTAGAAAAAGTGAGACACTTTGAAACACTGGGTACTAAATACAATGTCTCCATCAATTTCTACCCCTCGGGGCTCAGAGAATCCTGCAGAAGAGGAGGTGGAAAGATGGTAAGTGCCAGAGTGATACAGGAATCAAGGAAACATGGTCCTCTGAACACAGAAGGACTGAATGACACAAGAGCTTACAGAAACTGTGGCAGCATGCACAGGGCTTAAACCAGCCCATACCAGATTGGGTCCCAGTTCTCAAAGAAGTGGACACATGCCCCAGTCTCTAACCCTGAAGCTGTCTCTAGTGGATAACCACTCACAAATGAAATATTATTTTTTTCAGTGTAGTCTAATGGGGTCCACAAACCACCCTTATTGCCAAGCCTCATGCCCAACAGTGGATAGCCAAAGTAAAGTGAATTCAATGGTATTTTTGTAATTCTCTTTTTGGTCTCATAATGCCTTGTCTGAGCATTCTATAACTATTATCCTTAGGTTTGGTCTTATCATTGTGTCCTGGATCTCCTGGATGTTTTGGGTTAGGAACTTTTTGCATTTTGCAATTTCTTTGACTTTTGTGTCAATGTTTATATGATATCTTCTGCACCTGACATTCTCTCTTCTATCTGTTGGTGATGCTTGCATCTATGACTCCTGATCTCTTACCTAGGTTTTTTTTTTTTTTTTACCTCCAGGATTGTCTCCTTTTGCGATTTCTTTATTGTTTCCATTTCCATTTTTAGATCCTGGATGGTTTTGTTCTCTTCTTTTACCTGTTTTGTTGTGTTTTACTGTGATCCTTTAAGGGATTTTTTTTGTTTCCTCTTTAAAGGCTTCTACCTGTTTACCTGTGTTCTCCTGTATTTTTTACGGGAGTTATTTATGTCCTTCTTAAAGTCCTCTATCATCATCATGAGATGTGATTTTAAATCAGGGTCTTGCTTTTCTCATGTGTTGGGGTATCCAGGACTAGCTGTGGTAGGAGAACTGGGTTCTGATGATGCCAAGTACCCTTGGTTTCTGTTGCTTATATTCTTGCCCTTGCCTCTTGCCATCTGATTATCTCTAGTGTTAGCTGGTTTTGCTGTCTCTGATGGTGGCTTATCACTTCTGCTAGCCTGTGTGTCAGTACTCCTGGGAGACCAGTTCTCTCTGGAAGGAATTTGGGTATGGAGAGTTGTGGAACAAGGTCAGCTCTGAGTTGCAGATGGAAACCTGAAGGATCCTGTCCTTGGCTGTTCCTTGGTTCTGGTGTCTCTGGTTACTGGTATCTTGGTTCCTGATAGCTCTGGGTGGGTCCCTCTTGGGCCAGGAATTTAAGCAGAAGTGGTGGTCTTACCAGTGCTCACAGTTGTATCAGCACTCCTGGACAATCAGCTCTCCCAGTGGTATTTGGGTATGAAGAGCTATGGCACAGGGTCAGCTCCAGGCACTGTGGCACATGATCAACTCTGGACACAGATGGAAACTGGAAAGATCCTGTCACAAGCTGCTCCTCAGTTCCTGTGTCCTGAGTGCTCCAGGCAGGTCTCTTGGAGCAAAAGTAGTAGTCTTACAGGTGGGACAGCAGTCCGGGGAGACCAGCTCTCTCTAAGGTATTTGGGTATGGAGAGCTGTAGTACAGGCTCCACCACTCTTATAGTAGTGGGCATATCTTGCCTGTTATGAAGAAGCTGTAGCAAATCAGCAAGTGATAAAAGGGTAATGTGTGACATTTTTCAACCCAAAGTTTGCAATGCATTTCTGTGTTCCAAAAATATAAGAGAGGATGTGAGGGCATCTGCCCTACACCATTGCTCATGAGAGTTGATCCTGCAGATCTGGATGCTTCGTTGCATTTCCTCTTCCCTCATATCTCTATGTGTGTCCACCCTGGTTGAAGGATGAGGTTCCCCAGTAGAGGCAGGCTGCCCTTCAGTCAAAAATATATGAATAGCTGCATTCCCTAATAGAACTCACAAAAGAGCTCTCAGAAAAAGGACACAAAGATAAAAGATTTAAGGAATCAAGGAACATAGAACTGATTAAAACCTAGCCTGTATATCAATGGAAGAATAGAAACTTAAAAAAAAGATGAATGCATATTTATGTACTTTACTTGCATACCGATTATAAAACTTCCTTTGAGTAAAGAGTACTCTGAAAAACTGGTGCTAACACATGAGATTCTCATCAAGAAAAGAAAAATCTCCAATCTTACCACATAGTATGAAATGAAAAAAGTACTTACCTTAAAATGAATCATAAAAATAAGTGTGAAAGCTAAAATTATACAATATTCAGAATACAATATATAATAAAATACCTAACATTTTGAGTGCTCAGTGATTTCTGAGGTAAATGATACAAACTTGTACCATTAGAAAAAAAAAATCAAACTTTAAAACTTTTGCCCTTGAAAATCTATTACTAATAAAGTTAAATTAATATCTAGACAAAATACTGTGAAATTGATTAACTATAAAAAAACTTTAAATGTGAGCTTTATTTTTACAGCCCACATAACTTAATAAAAAATAAGCACATTTTTAAATGTATAAAACTTTTTAATACAAAAAGAAAATATGAGAGTAGTTAATATACTATACATAAACAAAATTAAAAGATTATCAGCATTATTATTCACTAAGTACATGTAAACTAGAAACACACAAAAAGCACTACACTAGTGTTTCTCAACCTTCCTGATGCTGTGACCCTTTAGTACAGGTCCTCGTATTGTGGACATTCCCCTACTATAGTTATTTTTGTTGCTACTTCATAGCTTTAATTGTACTACTGTTATAAATTGTAAGGTGCCGCAGTGGCCCCAAGTGAAATCTGTAAAACAAAATTTTACAGACTGAGGCGAGAAATGTCTCCTGAGACTTTGCAGAGTATCCTATTCAGAAGCTGAAAATCTCACTTGGCAATTTTACTTTACTTCTAACTCTCCTCCTACCTAGTAGCCGGGACTTAGAAAAACCAAGCAAATTAAGATGTAAAATAATCCATCTTGTAGTAATTCACTAGCCAGAAAATTCTGCAATGCTTTGCTCCAATCATTTATGTAATTGCATTTACCTCCCAACAGGATATATATGACGTATGGCTCCAAATATGGTATAAAAAAGCATTAATAGCAGGCAGTAGAATTTTCCAGGAACCCTAAAATTACAGGTTCCTTTTTGTGTTTTAGTCAGGCTTGCAGGTCAGGTAGATTTGAAACAATAGGCCCAGACTAGAAGATATTTACATCTGAAGAACTTATACAATGCCCTGGTCAAACAGGTGGGTGTTGGCCAAACTAGAAAGAATTTACATTTGAGTTGGTGCAGAGCTCAGAGCTGCCTCAAAGGAAGCTTGTGAGGAACTGCTTTTGTTTTGCAGACCCCACCAAAACAACATTCTTAGCATATCCAGGTGTGATTCAGGATACAGTTCATACTTAATACTCAGGAAGACTCATTTGGACTCTGGGAGTTTGGCAAAATGTCCTTTAAAATATCTTTAAAAGTTTATATCAAGAAGATTGTTGTTGTCTGTGTTCGAGCTTCTAAATTTGTTACTTGGGAAAACATTTTACCTGGTTGATTTTATACTTCCTTGTGCCAAATGGTTATGCTAATTGTTCCTTGGGCCTGCTTTACTGGATACATCTTTTGATATGTAAATACAAAACCCTCATGCTTAAAGGCTCATGCTTCAAGACAAAAAATACACTCAAGATTCAAAAACCACCTCAGAGTCTGTGTGTCATTTCGCTGGATCCATGCCTTCCTGGACCAAAGAATCCTGATTAACCTGAGGCAGAGTTTAGACTGTAACAGTAAGGTAAATATCTGGTGTTTCCAGTGGTCCTTGAAGAACACTGTGAAAGGGGTTATGGCCAGTATTAGGTTGAGTACTGGTATACTACACATTATTATTATTTATTATTATTATTATTGGTAGTAGTAGTAGTAGTAGTAGTATTTTATATATTACATCCCAACTCTACTTTCTCCTCTATTCCCAGTTTCTCCTCCAGTCCCCACCTGCTCTCTCCCATTCCTCCACTATTTCCCTTCTAAATAGGGCAGGCATTTCAGGGATATCAAACAAACCTGGCATACCAGGATGCCATAAGTCTAGGTATCTCCCCTCATATTAATTCTGGAAGGCAACACAGTAAGAGGAAAGAGATCCTAAAATCTGGCAAATGTGTCAAAGACAGCCCTTGCTTACAGTGTCAGTAATCCCATGAGATAACAAAGGTATACAACTATAACAGATTCAGAGGGCCTAGGTCATACCCAAGCAGGCTCCCTGATTGTCGGTTCTGTCTTTCTGATCCTCCATGAGTCCATGATTCTGTGGGTTTTCGTGTGGTATCCTTGACCCCTCTTGCTCCAATAATCCTTCCTCTACCTATTTAGCAGTATTTCCTGACTTCTGCCTGGATGAAGCCTCTTGGATGACATTGGGCTAGGTACTAATCTAGGAAAAGAGCAGAATAGCATAAGAAGTCATTTCATTGACCTTTTTTCATTTTTCTTTTTGTTGGCTTGTTTTGTTTCCTGTTTTTATTTGTCTGTTTGTTTTCTCCTAGATCTTTTGGCTATCTTATAGGCAGTATCTCAAGTTGGACTATTTATTTGTTAGACATTCCCACAATTTATGCACCATCTTTTACACATTTTGTAGGCCAGAAAAATTGTAGGTTGAAGGTTTTTGTGGCAGGGTTGGTGTCCCAACCTTTCCACTGGAAGTCTTGTCTGGTTACAGGAGGTAGCCTATTCAGGCTCTGTATTCCCCATTACTAGGGGAGTCTTAGCGAAGATCACTCTCCTGAATTCCTGAGAGTTTGCATTACACTAAGTTTCTGCCTTCATCTTACAGAAGCTTTTCAGTTTCACAAGGTTCCATTTTATTAATTGTTGGTCTTAGTGCCTGAGCTGTTCAGGAAGTTGTCTTTGAACTAATCTCTTCACATTTATCCCCTATACTTTCTTCTATCAGCTTTAGTGTATTGGCTTTATGTTAGGTTCTCTGATCCATTGGACTTGATAGATATCAATATATTTGCATTCTTCTACATGCAGATTCATTCACCATTCACAAGTTCAGCATCATTTATTGAAAATGCTTTCTTTTTCCCATTGTATGATTTTGTATTCTTTGTCAAAGATCAAGTGTCCGCGTGTGTAAGGGAAGTATTCCTCTGTCAAGTAGAACTGGTGAAAATCTTTTCCAGCTTTGTAGGCTGCCATTTTGTCCTATTGACTATGTTCTTTGCCTTACAGGAGCTTTTGAGTTTCATGAGGTCCCATTAATTAATCATAAATCCTAGTGCCCATACTATTTTGTTCTCTTTAGGAAGTTGTCTCTTGTGCCAATTCATTCAAGGCTATTCTCTACTTTCTCTTCAAAGATATTCAGTGTATATTGTTTTATATTGAGTTCTTAGATTCACTTGGACTCAAGTTTAGTGCAGGGTGAGAGATATGTATCTTTTTGTATTATTCTACATGCAGACTCCAGTTAGACCAGCAACATTTATTGACAAACTTTGTTTTTCCCTTGTATGATTATGGCTTCTTTATAAAAAATCAGATGTCCATAGATGTGTGGATTTATGTCTAGGCTTTCAATTTGATTCCATTAATCAATGTGTTTGCATTTATGCCAATACCAAATGAATTTTATTGCTACAGTTCTGTAGTGCAGCATGAAATCAGGTATAACGATACCTCTAAAATGTCTTTTAGCATACTGTATTATTTTTGTTATCCTTGTTTTTTTGTTTTTCCATAAGAAGTTCAATAAAGGTCTTCCATATGAAGGTATATAAAGAATTGTATAGAAATGTTTATGGGGGTAGCATTAACACTGTAGATTGCTTTTGTAGGATGGCATTTTTACTACGTTAATCCTACTGATTACATGATTAACATGAGCATAGGAGACCTTTCTGATATCTGTAATTTCCTTTTTCAAAGACTTGAGGTTCTTGTCATATAGAAGATCTTTTACTTGGTTGGTTAGAGTTTACCCCAAGATATTTTATATTGTTTGTGCCTATTGCAAAAGCTGGTGTTTCCCTCTTTTTTTTCAGCACATAAAGGAAGGCCACTGATTTTGGGGAGGGTAAATCTTGTATCTGGCCACTTCACTGAAGATGTTTATCAACTGTAGGAGTTCTCTGGTAGAATATTTGGGGTCATTTATGTATACTATCCTTTCATCTGCAAAAATAGATACTTTGACTTCTTCCTTTCTAATTTGTATCCCCAATGGTCTCCTTTAGTTGTCTTAATTGCTCTGGCTACAACTTCAAGTACCATAGGGAATAAATATAAAGAGAATGGAAGGCCTTCTCTTGTTTCTGATTTTAATAGAATTGCTTTGAGTTTCTTTTTATTTTGTTTGAGGTTATATATGGGCCTGCTGTAAATTGCCTTTATTGTGTTTAGAAATGTCCCTTGCATGCCTGATATCACCAAAACTTTTAGATTAGGTGTTAGGTTTTGTCAAAGGCCTTTTCAGCATCTACTGTGAGATTTTCATATGTTGAACAATTCTTACATCTCTGCTATAAAATCTATTTAGTCAAAGTGGATGATCTTTTTGATGTGTTCTTGGATTCGGTTCATGAGTATTTTATTGAGTATTTTTGCATCACTGTTCATGCGGAAAATAAGTCTGTAACTTTGTTGAATATTTGTGGGGGTTTCTTTGAAATCACAAAATGAATTTGGCAATGTTATGTTTCTATTTTGTGGAATAATTTGAATAGCATTAGTATTAGCTCTTCTTTGAAAGTCTGGTACTAAAATTCTTTGGGTCTGGCTTTTATTTGGTGGGGGAATGGGAGATTTCTAATGACTATTTCTATTTGCTTGGCAGTTATAGGTCTATTTAAATTATTTATCTGATATCTATTCAATTTTGGTAAGTAGTAGCTATCAAGAAAACTGTTCTTTTTTTTTTTTTTTTGAGATTTTCAAAATTTGTGGAGTTTGGATTTTTAACATATCACCTAAAGATTCTTTGGATTCCTTGGTGTCTGGTGTCATATCCTTTTCTTATTCTGTTGATTTAGATATTCTTTTAGTTAGTTAAATAGAGTTTGCCCATCTTGTTGACTTTCCCAAAAAACTGACTCGTTCTTTCATTGATTCTTTATATTGTTTACTTTGTTTCTATTTTTATTGATTTCAGTCCTCAGTTTGAGTATTTCTCTTGAGTTTGTTTGTTTGCTTGGTTGGTTTGGTTTGCTTTTCTAGAGCTTTCAGATATGCTGTTAAGTTGATAGTATGAGATCTAATTAAGGTACTTATTGCTCTAATCGTTCCTTTTAGCACTGCTTTCATTTTGTCTCATCAGTTTGGGTACTTTGTACCCAATTCTTTTCATTGAATTTTCACTGAATTCTTGGGAGTGTTTGATTTATTTCACTATTTCTTTCTTGACTCAGCAGTCATTCAATAGAGAGTTGTTCAATTTCCCTAAGTTTGTAGGTTTTTCTGTTGTTCTTGAAATTCAACAATAGAAAGGACTGTCTGTTAGGTTACTTTCTTGTATCTGTTGAGACCTGTTTTGCAACTGATGTCATTTTTGGAGAAAGGTCCATGAGGTTGTAAGAAGAAGGTATAATCTTTTGTGTCTGGGTGAAATGTTCTGTTGATACCTGTTAGGTTCATTTTGTACATGTTTCTTCACTCCATTATTTCTTTATTTAATCTCTATATAGATGTCCTGTCCTTGGTGAAAGCCAAGTCTCCCGCTATTAGTGTGTGAGAATTCAATGTGTGATGTAAGTTTTAGTAATATTTCTATTACAAATGTGGGTGCTATTCCATTTGAAGCATAGATATTAAGAACTGAGATGTCATCATGGTAGATTTTTTTTTCCTTTGATGAGTATGAAGTGTCCTTTCTATCTCTTTTAGGCAATGTTGGTTGGAAGACTATTTTGTTAGATATTATAATGACTATAACAACTTCTTTTCTAGGGTCCATTTGATTGGAAACATATTTATCTGCATTTTACTCTGAGGTAATGTCAATCTTTGATGTTGGGGTATGCTTCTTGGTTGTAAAAGATGGATCTTGTTTGGGCATCCATTCTGTTAGCTTGTGCCTTTTTATTGGGGAACTGAGTTATTGATATTCAGATAATATCAATTCCATTATTTTGTTAAGTCCCATTATTTTGGTGGTGGTGGTGGTGATTGTGTGTGTGTGTATGTGTGTGTGTGTGTGACATGTTTCAATTTTCCTGGTGTGAAGATGATTTATTTCCTGTGTTTCCATGGGTATAAGTTTCCTCCTTGGGGAGGAATTTTTCTTCTAGTTCTTTTTTTGGGATGAATTTGTGCATAGATACTGTTTAAATTTGATTTGTCATAGATTATTTTGTTTTCTTTATCTATATTGATTGAAAATTTGTTGGAAATAGTAGTTCTGGACTGGCATCTGCAGTCTCCCTGGGTCTGTAAGCCCTCTGCTTTCTGACTTTTAGAATCTTCTGTGAGAAGTCTGGTATCATCCTTGTAGTTCTGCCTTTATGTTATTTGAAATTTTTTCTTGAAACTTTTAATAATCTTTGTTCTGCATGTTTAATGTTTCTGCTATTATGTTACCATGGGACGGGAGAGGGGATTTCTTTTATGGTTGAAACTATTTGGTGTTCTTATACCTTTCTAGGTATGCCCTTCCTAATGTTCGGAAACTAAAAATATTTTCTGGGTCTTTGAGATGAAACTCTTCTTCTTCTATTCCTATTATTCTTAGGTTTGGTCTTTTCATACTGTCCAAGATTTCATGGATATATTGTGAGGGATTTTTTTTTAATTTTTACATTTTCTTTGACCACTGCATCTATTTTTTCTATTATATCATCTAAGCTTGATATTGTATCTTTCATCTCTTATATTCTGTTGTTGATGATTGTGTATATAGTTTGTTTGGTTACCCAGAATTTCCATCGTCAGGATTCCCTCATTTTGTGCTTCTTTATTGCTTTTATTTTCTTTCTTTCTTTCTTTCTTTCTTTCTTTCTTTCTTTCTTTCTTTCTTTCTTTCTTTCTTCCTTCCTTTCTTTCTTTCTTTCTTTCTTTCACTTATTTGCTTTTTCTTGGCTTTTTTTAAGGCCAGGAAATCAATTCCTACAATTGTCTGTTTGAGTTTTCCTAGATTCCTTTAAGGGATTTATTCATTTCCTCTTTAAGGACCTCTATTATCTTTATACAATTAATTTCATGGTGATTATCTTGTTTTTCAGCTGAGTTGGATTATCCAGGGTTTTCTATAATAGGATAGCTGAGCTCTAGTCATACCATATTGCACTGGATATTATTTATTGTTCCGTTATGCTAGCCTCTTGAATTTTGGTGTGGGGGTAATTATAGATTTAGGTGCTGATTTCTGAGATTGTCTTTGTTAGATGGATGTTTTCTTTCATGTTTTCTGTTTCCTTTCTGGTCTTCTGGCTGGAGAGCCCTGTGCTTCTGGTGACCAGAGAGTCTTCAAGTCCAGTACCTCTGCTCTGGTCTTGGCTGCCTGCCTGACCATTGGGATTTTAAGTGTTGGCATAGCCTCTGAGGTTTTGGGGTTCTGGTAATGGGCAGAGCCTCTGTGTTTTTAGGCATGAGCTTGACCTCAGGAGGTTTGAGAAGCAGCATATCCTTCATTAGGACAGGTATCTTCTAGGATTCCTGGTACCAGTATGGACTCCATAGAGCATGAATTTTATTCTGGAATTTTGCGCTATGATATGGAACCATGGAGAGGGGGGTTCTGCCTCCTAGTCCCATTTGTGTCCTCCATTAGAACATTTCTTCTACACATTCTAAAAAATATCTTTGATATTCCTAAAGTATGTGACCTTTACTTCTACTCAAAATATAACACATTACATAAATTTTACTTCAAATATATTTCTATTAAGTTTTATTTGGAAAACCTAAAAACTACAGTTGATTCTGATGTTTATCAATAGATAAATGAACAAAAAGTGATACATCTATAGAGACACTATTCAACAATTGAAAAAAGTAAGTTACTGACACAAGCAATAGCACTGATGGTCTCAAATATATAACAAAACAAAACTTTTATATACAACAATGTTCAATAGTTGTATTGATTTTTGTATAACTTCAATTTCATGAACTCTTGAGAAGCTAAGAATTAATGACAAGAATTATGTTCCATAAAGAACCAAAGTGACAGAGAATTGAATGCTAGAGGATAGTGAATATATTTTGTATGTATACTTTATAGAGAATTTCTGGAAGCATCCATTTTTCAAAGAGCATGAAACTATATGCTATAGGTTATATTTAATACATGTAAGATATACTCCAATACTACTGATATAAATAATTTGAATAATGAGAAAAAATAATTTTAAAAGGTGCTATGTCTATATAAATTTTCATGGAAAATTACTTCAAGTTGAAGATACTACCAGAGTTAAATTGGAATCAGAAAAATAAATAGTTCATATTAAAGTATATTATAGTCATTTTATATCTCATTATTTAAAAGTATAATAGCTATAAAGTACACAAAACAAATGATAGCAGAAATATAAAGTCATATAAAGAAATCTAGATTCATAAACATTTTAATGTACCTCTGACAAAACAGACAAACATTATAAGGGCATAGAAAGCTTTATGAATAATAATGCCATAAAATATATGTATGTATGCCCCTGCCTTAGCATATCAACTCTCTGGGACTAGGTTCATTCTCTGCCACTGAAGCCAGACAAGGGAATCCAGCTAGCACATATTCCACAAATAGGCAAGAGCTTTTGGGATGTTCCCTGCTCCAAATGTTCCAGACACACATGAAGGTGAAGCTTCATATCTACATATCTCTGAAAGCCCCAGGTTAGCTGACTCTGTTGATCTTCCTGTGGAGTTCCTATCCCTTTGGGGGCCCTTAATACTTCCCAAGTTCCATCCACTGTTCAGCTGTGTGGGTGTCTGCATGTGTGGAGTCTCTCAGAGGACGACAATGCAGGATTCCTGTCTGCAAGCAAAATAAAATATCATTGATTGTGTCAGGGATTGGTGCTTGCCGATGGGATAGGTCTCTAGTTGGCCAAAGGCTGAGAAAAAAGAAAAAGGAAGTCAGCAACATATAAAACAGTGACTCCTCATTAAGTGGGATAAACGCTGGAAAAACAAAGCCAATTCAATATTCAAATGAGCCAGGGTGATTCAGTATACTTACAACAATAACAACAACAAAAATAATCTTATAGCTACCAAGTGATACAAAGTAGAAATTTGACAAGATATATTCATTTATAACTTCTTAACATGCCCATAACAGGAATCATCTTTTCTTTTTTTTTCTTTTTTTTCTTTTTTTCCCTTTTTTTTTTAATTTATTGATATATTTATTTACATTTCAAATGATTTCCCCTTTTCTGGACCCCCACTCCCCGAAAGTCCCATCAGTCCCCTTCCCTCCACCTGTTTTCCCACCCAACCCTTCCTACTTCCCTGTTCTGATTTTGCTCTATACTGCTTCACTGAGTCTTTTCAGAACAAGGGGCCACTCCTCCGTTCTTCTGGAATCATCTTTTCTAATACCCAGCATTTGCAAAATCATAAAATACTGTCCATTGTGCTCTAAGACAAGAAACAAAGAAACAAGACCTGAGTAATATTTTCCCTTATTGAATATTTTACTCATTTTACATTATTATTTCATATATATTCTCTAGCAAACAGAGCTCCTGCTTTTACTCAAAGGTCCTTAATTGGCTTATACTTCATTGTTTTATTTGTTGAATTATTTTTCAGCAATGTATTGTCTACATATTCCTTTCAAAGTATAGAATACCTCTCTCTTTTCTGGTTCTATCTTGGAGCCATTTTATCTTTTTTTTCTTCATGAAAAATCTCTTTCAGTAATTCTGCTTTTGTAATTATTTATTATTGAACATATATTGTAGTATGACAGTTAATTTTGTAATTTTATCTCCCCATCAGTTTAAAGTTCCTAGAAGAGAGAAAATGACTTTACTGTCCTCTCCACAGCACCCACTGAGTAACTTGAGTAGTTCATCATCATTTACTACTTCTTAAGAAAGATAAAAGTTTATTACTGAATTTCAATGCCTTTCTTGTTACTGGTCATCTACAAAGCATAGAATTTTGATATTTCATTCATTCAGTTAGCATCTTTCTGTATAGGTCATCTTCTACTGACATAGATGTTGAAAGCTATATAAGTCATTAATTAATTGTGATGAAATTTTACATTTTTTTGAGTGTGGTACCACAGTGACAGCACATAACTGAAAATCTTTACCAGTTACTTAGCGAATAATGTACTTTTTCAAAGAAAAATTTTAACTGAAATTCAAAAACCTCTTTCAAATGGACTATAAATGGAAATTACTAAACTGATACTTCACAAAATTGTATACCTTCAAAAGCCAAACAAAATCATGGGATGTAAAACAGGTAACATATTTTCTCTATTCCTCTCACAGAATGGAAAGTTGCAGCTTTGTGTTTATCAGCAATAGAGCTCCAGAGCTAAAAGAAAACAGATAATTCATTTGTTATAAATTTCAACTAAATTTTCATTGGATTGGGCTGAGCATCCCTTTAAATATACTCTCTAGTCACTATGCTGAGACACAGAATTTTTAAGACTATGTCAATATATGCAAAAGAAGATTAAAGAATTTAAAAAAATATGATATTGTCCAAAATATTACTATCATGGTTATTGTCAGAAAGAATTAATTTCCTCTATAATTGATGCTACAGTTCCATTGTCCTCCACAGAGAGTATGAGGACTCTAAACTTGTTAAACAGGTGGCATAAATGTATTTTATGTAGTTAGCAAAGCAATCTTCACATACTTTTTTTTTTATTATTTGATATAATTTATTTACATTTCAAATGATTTCCCCTTTTCTAGCCCCCCCACTCCCCGAAAGTCCCGCAAGGCCCCTTCTCTTCCCCTGTCCTCCCACCCACCCCTTCCCACTTCCCCGTTCTGGTTTTGCTGAATACTGTTTCACTGAGTCTTTCCAGAACCAGGGGCCACTCCTCCTTTCTTCTTGTACCTCATTTGATGTGTGGATTATGTTTTGGGTATTCCAGTTTTCTAGGTTAATATCCACTTATTAGTGAGTGCATACCATGATTCACCTTTTGAGTCTGGGTTACCTCACTTAGTATGATATTCTCTAGCTCCATCCATTTGCCTAAGAATTTCATGAATTCATTGTTTCTAATGGCCGAATAGTACTCCATTGTGTAGATATACCACATTTTTTGCATCCACTCTTCTGTCGAGGGATACCTGGGTTCTTTCCAGCATCTGGCAATTACAAATAGGGCTGCTATGAACATAGTAGAACATGTATCCTTATTACATGGTGGGGAGTCTTCTGGGTATATGCCCAGGAGTGGTATAGCAGGATCTTCTGGAAGTAAGGTGCCCAGTTTTCGGAGGAACCGCCAGACTGATTTCCAGAGTGGTTGTACCAATTTGCAACCCCACCAGCAGTGGAGGAGTGTTCCTCTTTCTCCACACCCTCTCCAACACTTGCTGTCTCCTGAATTTTTAATCTTAGCCATTCTGACTGGTGTAAGATGAAATCTCAGGGTTGTTTTGATTTGCATTTCCCTAATGACTAATGAAGTTGAGCATTTTTTAAGATGCTTCTCCGCCATCCGAAGTTCTTCAGGTGAGAATTCTTTGTTTAACTCTGTACCCCATTTTTTAATAGGGTTGTTTGGTTTTCTGGAGTCTAACTTCTTGAGTTCTTTATATATATTGGATATTAGCCCTCTATCTGATGTAGGATTGGTGAAGATCTTTTCCCAATTTGTTGGTTGCCGATCTGTCCTCTTGATGGTGTCCTTTGCCTTACAGAAACTCTGTAACCTTATGAGGTCCCATTTGTCAATTCTTGCTCTTAGAGCATACGCTATTGGTGTTCTGTTCAGAAACTTTCTCCCTGTACCAATGTCCTCAAGGGTCTTCCCCAGTTTCTTTTCTATTAGCTTCAGAGTGTCTGGCTTTATGTGGAGGTCCTTGATCCATTTGGATTTGAGCTTAGTACAAGGAGACAAGGATGGATCAATTCGCATTCTTCTGCATGCTGACCTCCAGTTGAGCCAGCACCATTTGTTGAAAAGGCTATCTTTTTTCCATTGGATGTTTTCAGCCTCTTTGTCGAGGATCAAGTGGCCATAGGTGTGTGGGTTCATTTCTGGATCTTCAATCCTGTTCCATTGATCCTCCTGCCTGTCACTGTACCAATACCATGCAGTTTTTAACACTATTGCTCTGTAGTATTGTTTGAGGTCAGGGATACTGATTCCCCCAGATTTCCTTTTGTTGCTGAGAATAGTTTTAGCTATCCTGGGTTTTTTGTTGTTCCAGATGAATTTGATAATTGCTCTTTCTAACTCTGTGAAGAATTGAGTTGGGATTTTGATGGGTATTGCATTGAATCTGTATAGTGCTTTAGGCAAAATGGCCATTTTAACTATATTGATTCTACCGATCCATGAGCATGGGAGGTTTTCCCATTTTTTGAGGTCTTCTTCCATTTCCTTCTTCAGAGTCTTGAAGTTCTTGTCATACAGATCTTTCACATGTTTGGTAAGAGTCACCCCAAGATACTTTATACTGTTTGTGGCTATTGTGAAGGGGGTCATTTCCCTAATTTCTTTCTCAGCCTGCTTATCCTTTGAGTATAGGAAGGCCACTGATTTGCTTGAGTTGATTTTATAACCTGCCACTTTGCTGAAGTTTCACATACTTTTAATGAAATTAGGCAACAATTGTTTGTTTCTGATAGACAGCATACTATCAGAATAAAATGAAAACTAAGATTGCTGGTGCCTAACAAGGTAAACTGTTCACTGAAATTGGAGGACAGGAAAAATGAGTATAAAGAAAGAGAGAACAACAAAAAATGAGGTGATAGATCAAATTAATTCAACACATATGCTTTGAAGTACAGTCATAAATAAAGATAAGTCATTAAAAATGAAAGCCACTATTTGGAATGAAGAAAACTCTTCACGGAGGGCATAAATTAATTACTATCCTTTCATTTCATTTTATTTTATTTTTATTAGATATTTTGTTTACATTTCAAATGTTATTCCCTTTTCTGGTTTCTCCTCCAAAAACCTCCTAACCCATACCCCCCTTTCCCTGCTCACCAACCCACCCACAACCACCTTCCTGTCCTGACATTTCCTTATACTGGGGCATCAAGCCTTCACAGGGCCAAGGGCCTCTCCTCTCGTTGATGTCCAACAAGGCCATCCTCTACTACATACGCAGCTGCAGCCATGGATCCCTCCATGTGTACTCTTTGGTTCATGGTTTAATCCCCGGGAGCTCTACAGGTACTGGTTAATTTAAAGTCCTTTAAGTTGTTGTTGTTGTTGCTGTTGTTGTTGTTGTTGTTGTTTAAAATCTCAAATAAGCCTCCTCGAATTTAAGGCCATTTAAATAAAAAATATTTTTATACTACTTCCTTGAATCATAGTATTTCCACTGGTTTTTCTTATAGGTTGTTTTGGAATGACAAAGTGTTGGATTCACTTTCTATCATTACTGCACAAAATCATCAGTGTTGTGCAGAGGACACCCTCTCCTAATTACATAATTTATTTTACCAAGATTGTTCACTGTTCTAATGAACCACTTGATTTCAAGCCTTTTAAAAAATTGGGAATTATTTAAGATGAACATTGACATTAGTGAAACTTAAAGAAAAACTGTAATGGAGGCAAAAGATTTCAAAAACAATGAAGGGGTCTTCATTCTTCAGAATCTGGAAGGTGGTGTTTCTACCACAGGAAGGCATGGTCAATTGTGTCTAGGTTTTTTATCTCTGGAATCTTTCTCCTATAACCTTAAGATGTCAAGTTGACTTAGCTGTCCTCTGACCTAAATACAATTTCCCAAACAGACATCTTTATGGGAAAGACAATACCCAGAACAGCCTAAAATAAGAGCAGCAGTATCAATAGCAAGTGAATCTCATTATAAAGATTTTTTATTTCTGGTACATTAATCTTCCTGCAAGCTTTGGGTATATAATATTTTTTCTAGGACAATTTACTGTTCTGTTCAATGACCTGGCCATTCAAATCCCAAGACTGTAGACAAAATAAAGAAAATCTGAGCAGAAGAATAACAGACAGTTTTTCTTGGCTATCAGCCTAATTTTCTTTAATGTAGGGCAATGGCTTCCTTTGGTTGGTAAGGCCACATGTGACTCCAAAGTCAATAGTTCTTGTGAGATCACATTTTTAAAAGTGCTGCTGAGTGCTACAAAGATGGCACAGAAGTTCAGAGCATGTATTCATCCTTCAGAAGATGTGAGCATGGTTCCAAACATCTACATTAGGTTGCTCACTACAACTTGGAACTCCAGCTCCAGATGATCCTATGGCCTCTCTGACCACTGTGACTACTATGTTCAAATACACAAGCACACACATATACATTCTATTAGAAATAAAATATTTTAAAGTATATCTGAAAATCTCCTAAAGTTTTTATGGCTTAGTATTTGAATGATTAAAGTTACAATGAATGATTTTTGAAAATTCAACTTTATAGACCTTTGGTACAGGCACAGATTCTATTATGGCCAGAAGCAAGTACTAAAATCAATATCTATTCAGTGTCTTATCTGTAACAGAATAAAAGTGTGTAGTAGTAACTCTTGCTATTCCTTTTAGTTTACTAAGAAACATACAATATTTTATTATGTTTACCAGGTAATTTACTATACCATTATACCATCTAACTATAAGCAATAAGACAGTCATATATAAGTACAGAAATAATAAAATAAATATCAATAAATTAAGTAACATGCAGCCATATGGGAGACAAGGATCATTTTATTGTGTTCTAGAGTGATTTTCATGAAGTAGAACCATAATTTCACATATTCACCCACCAAATATCCAAGTCATAACTCAGCCTAGTGACCTTCAACATCACATTTTCTACATAAGTAATTTAGACAATGATTTTAAAACAACAGTAATAAGTATATATTAGAATTCAAAGAGGATATGAAACATACCCAAATAAAGACCATGAAAGATAGGAAGGAGGAGTGGATTAGGGAGAAGTTGATGTAGGAGTATCTATGACAAAAATATATCCTATGAAATTCACAATTAATAAAATATTATTTCCAAACAGCTATATTACATTAGTTATTGCCAAGGTATGTTTGTGACTATTACATTAGTTACTTGCCATGCCAATTATTGTTGTGGTTCAAAGGCATCATAACTGAAAAGGACTACCTTCTTTTGAAACTTGCATGGTATTTTCTGGTACAGAGAATGAAATAACGCTATTTACAAATGGGGTACAGAGCTAAGCAAAAAATTTTCATTTGAATATTCTGAGGAATATCAAATGGCCAAAAATGTTTTAGATCTTTAGTCATCAGGGAAATCAGTCTGGCAATTCCTCAGAAAATTGGACTTAGTATTACCTGAGGACACAGCTATACCACTCCTGGGCATACACCCAAAAGACTCTCCAACATACAATGAGGAGACATGCTCCACTATGGTCATAGCAGACTTATATATAATAGCCAGAAGCTGAAAGAACCCAGATGCCCTTCAACAGAGGAATGGATACAGAAAAAATGTGGTACATTTACACAATGGAGTACTAAAATCAACTTTCAACCAAAAGTTATCAAAAAGTAAAAGGAAGGACACTTAATATTCATCAAAGAAAAAAATCTACCAAGCAGAACTCACAATTCTGAACATATATGCTCCAAATGCAAGGGCACCCACATTAATAGAAGAAACTTTACTAAAACTCAAGGCACACTTGAACCTCACACAATCATAGTGGGAGACTTCAGCTGGGTAGTGGTAGCACACACCTTTAAATCCCAGCATTTGGGAGGCAGAAGCAGGTAGATATCTGTGTTCCAGCCTGGTCTACTGAGTGAGTTTCAGGACAGTCAAGGCTACACAGAGAAACCCTGTCTTGAAAAAAATAGTGGGAAATTTTAACGCCCCACTCTCATCAATGGACAGATCATGGAAACACAAACTAAGCAGAGACACGTTGAAACTATCACAAGTTGTGGAACAAAGGGATTTAACAGGTATCTATAGAATGTTTTATCCTAAAACAAAGGAATATACCTTCTCCTCAGCATGACATGGTACCATCTCCAAAATTGACCGTATAATCAGCCACAAAACAGGCCTCAACTGATACGAGAATATTGAAATAATCCTACACATCCTTTCAGATCACCACAGACTATGGCTGGTCTTCAATAACAACAAAAACAGCAGAAAGCCAACATACACATGGAAGCTGTACAACTCCCTACTCAATGATAACTTGGTCAAGGAAGAAATAGAGGAAGAAATTAAAGACTACAATTTAATGAAAATAAAGGCACAACATACCCAAACGTATGGGACACAATGAAAGCAGTGCTAAGAGGAAAACTCATAAAGAAATTGTTCAGAGTATACACTAAGAAATTGACAGCACATCTGAAAGCTCTAGAACAAACAGAAGCAAATACACCCAAGAGGAGTAGATGGCATGAAGTAATCAAACTCAGGGCTGAAATCAACCAAGTAGAAACGAAGAGAACTATACAAATAATCAACAAAACCAGGAGTTGTTCTTTGAGAAAATCCACAAGATAGGTAAACTCTTAGCCAGACCCCAGAGGGCACTGAGAAAGTATCCAAATTAACAAAATTAGAAATGATAAGGGAGATATAGCAACAGAAACTGAGGAAATTCAAAAAAAATCATCAGATCTTACTACAAAAGCCTATGTTTAACCAAACTGGAAAATCTGGATGAAATGGACAATTTTCTAGACAGATATCAAATACCAAAGTTAAATCAGGATCAGATAATCCACCTAAATAGTTTCATAACCCCTAAGGAAAGAGAAGCAGTCATTAAAAGTCTCCCAACCAAAAGAAGCCCAGGACCAGATGTGTTTAGTGCAGAATTCTATGAGACCGCCAAAGAAGACATAATACCAATCATAATACCAATACTCTTTTGACGGTGTCCTTTGCCTTACAGAAACTTTGCAGTTTTATGAGGTCCCATTTGTCTATTCTTGATCTTAGAGTATTCTGTTCAGGAACTTTCCCCCTATACCAATGTGCTCAAGGGACTTCCCCAGTTTCTTTTCTATTAGCTTCAGAGTGTCTGGCTTTATGTGGAGGTCCTTGATCCATTTGGAGTTGAGCTTAGTACAAGAAGACAAGGATGGATCAATTTGCATTCTGCATGCTGACCCCCAGTGGAACCAGCACCATTTGTTGAAAAGGTTATCTTTTTTTCCACTGGATGTTTTCAGCTCCTTTGTCAAGGATCAAGTGGCCATAGGTGTATGGGTTCATTTCTGGATCTTCAATCCTATTCCATTGATCTGACTGTCTGTCACTGTACCAATACCATGCAGTTTTTACCACTATTGCTCTGTAGTATTGCTATCGGCAACCAACAAATTGAGAAAAGATCTTCACCAACCCTACATCAGATAGAGGGCTAATATCCAATATATACAAAGATCTCAAGAAGTTAGACCCCAGAAAGCCAAATAACCCTATTTAAAAAATGGGGTACAGAGCTAAATAAAGAATTCTCACCTGAAAAACTTCGGATGGCTGAGAAGCATCTTAAAAAAATGCTCAACTTCATTAGTCATTAGGGAAATGCAAATCAAAACAACCCTGAGATTTCACTTTACACCAGTCAGAATGGCTAAGATTAAAACTCAGGAGACAGGAGGTATTGGCGAGGATGTGGAGAAAGAGGAACACTCCTCCACTGCTGGTGGGGTTGCAAATTGGTACAACCACTCTGGAAATCAGTCTGGCAGTTCCTCAGAAAACTGAGCACATCACTTCCGGAGGATCCCGCTATACCACTCTTGGGCATATACCCAGAGGATTCCCCAGCAGGTAATAAGGATACGTGCTCCACTATGTTCATATCCACTCATATCCTAACCACATAACTAGGCTGTCTTGAAATTTCTTTCTGCCAATACTATATTATACCCTTCACTTTAATCTCAGGCAGAATTTTTGCACAAAAACAGAAGGCAATCACATTTTCCACCAAAATAAACCAAGAATGGGCTCTGGCCATTTTATAATATTCTCCTCAGAAACCTCTTGAATTGGGCCACCATAATTTATATTTCTCTCAGCACCACTGTCTTCCATTCTTCTTCTATTATGGCTCATTAAGCCTAGTTTTCAGTTATGGTTTGTATATGCTTGGCCCAGGGAGTAGCACTATTAGAAGGTGTGGTCCTGTTGGAGTAAGTTGTGCCCATGTTGGAGTAGGTGTGTCACTGGGTGTGGGCTTTAAGACTGCCATCCTTGCTCCTGAAAGCCAGTATTCTTCTACTAGCCTTCAGATGAAGATGAAGAACTCTCAGTTCTTCCTGCACCATGCCTTTCTGGATGTTGTCATGGTCCCACCTTGATGACAATGGACTGAACCTCTGAACCTGTAAGCCAGGTCTAATTAAATGGTGTCCTTATAAGAGTTGCCTTGGCCATGGTATCTGGTCAACGCAGTAAAACCTTAACAAGACAGAAGTTGGTACCAGGGACTGGAATATTATTGTGACAGGCCTGACCAGGATTTTGTTTGGAAAAACATGGATTTGGGGACTTTGGATTTGGAAAGCAGTGGAATGCTTTAAGTGAAGCTTAATGGGCTATCCTACTAGGAATATAAAAGACTTTGCTGCTGAGAGCCATTTGAACTTGCATACCCAGCCAAAGAAGTCTCAGTGAAGAAGAATTTCAGTATATGGCATAGAGACTGCTTTAGTACTATTTTGGTGAAAAACATGGCTGCTTTTTGCTCTTCACTGAAGAGTTTGCCTGAGGCTAAATGCAGAGATTCAGATTAATTACATGGACAAAAGAGTTCTCTTGGAAATGCTTATCATAGACTTTGTTCTCTGGTTATGTCTCTTGAAGAGCATTTAGAGTACAGCAAGCTTAGAAAGAAAAATTATAAAATATATGGATTTTTAATATTTTTTATGATTTATTTATTTTATGTATGTGAGTACACTGTCCCCGTACCAGAAACACCAGAAGAGGGCATCAGATCCCTTTACAGATGGTTGTGAGCCACCATGTGATTGCTGGGAATTGAACTCAGGTCCTCTGAAAGAACAGACAGTGCTCTTCACCCCACAGAGCCATCTTTCCAGCCCCTATATGGTTTAATTATAAAAGGAGCACTGGGAAGTGTAATGCAGCTCAATCCTGTGTTCAAAGATATTAAATTGAATTAAGGGAGTGGTGGCCTTGAGGCAAGATACCACACAGTTAAATTTAGATCCAATCATCATGGTACACACTTTTAACCCAAGGAGACAAAGCCAAGCAGAGCTCTGAGTTCAAGGCCAGCCTGGAACAGAGGAAGTTCTAGGTAAAGAAAGGCTTAAATTCAGGCATGGTGGTATACAACTTTAATCCCAGGAGACAGGCTTGCAGATCTCTGAGTTCAAGGTCAATCTACAGAGCAAGATCTAGGACAGCCAAGCTTAGTCAGGGAAGGAGTTGGGAAAGAGAAAGTTGATGATAGTGTAATAGAAGAAAGTTCCAGTCTCACCAAGTGGCAGAACTTGGCAGTTTCAGCCATATGGCTCTTGCTTTATAGTCAAAAGGAGAAAGAGAATACTGGAACAGTTGATGCTAGTTAGGTGAAGCTAACAAATTAGTGGTGATTAAGAACAGACTAGCATCACTGAGGTGAAATCTTCTGGGAAATGTTTTCTGAAAGCACAAAGAAGCTGTGTTCCAGAGATAATCAAGATTGTACCTCTTCCTGCAGCTGGACTTGGTAATGTGGTAGAGTCACTCAGGTGGTACTGGTTTTGAAGGCATGAAGGGGTCATAAAGAACAGCTGAGTCTTGGCACTGTGAGAGGTCATGGAAGACCATTGGTGAAGGTGTAGCTTCAGCTGCAGTTCAAGGCCCAGGACTGAAGGGTCATACAAAGGATTGGAGGTTTGGCACTATGAAAAGAGTCTATGAAAGGTGAATCCTGGTTGCAGCAGAAGATCCCAGTGTGTTGGATGATCACTAAGAACAGCATTAGTAGTGGAGTGGATAAACCTGAATTTATAGTGCTTCAGAGGGCGTAGATGGAGAAATAATGCCAGCCATTTGGAGGAGCCCAGAAGATCATGTGTAGATCCCAGATACTGAAACAGGAAGAAGTAACATTGAAGTTGCCTTGGAGATCCAAAGGTGTTTGAAATGCCAGAGCCATGGGCTAAATGCTCAGGAAAGCTTCTAAGAGGGAGTAAAACTAGCCCAGGAGAAAGAACTTTGTTGCAGTCAACAAAGATGAAAAAGGAGTTAGAAATCTGAAGACTTCTTTGACATCAGACAAGTCTATGTAGAGTTGGACTTTGCCCAGCTGGTTTCTTGTCTTTCTTTGGGGATCACACTTCAGAAGAGACGTTAAACTTTGGACTTTCGACATTGTTGAGACTGCTATAAACTTTGGGGACTTTTGAAGTTGGACTAAGTAGATTTTGTACTATGCTATGTTTAGATATGACCCACAGACATTCATATGTTTGAACAAGCCTGTGGGGGTCAGGGAGTTGAATATTATGGTTTGTATATGCTTGGCACAGGGAATATTATTATTAGAAGGTGTGACCCTGTTGTGGTAGGTGTAGCTTTATGGTAGTATATATGTCACTGTAGGTGTGGGCTTTAAGACCCTCATCCTTGCTGCCTGAAAGCAAGTATTCTTCTAGCAGTTTTCAGGCAAAGATGTAAAACTCTCCTCCTGCACCATGCCTGCCTGGATGTTGTCATGCTCCCACCTTGATGATAAATGACTGGACCTCTGAACCTGTAAGTCAGTCCCTATTAAATGTTGACCTTGTAAGAGTTGCCTTGGTCATGGTGTCTGTTCAGAGCAGTAAATCCCTAATTAAGACACTGTCCTAATTCAAAGTCCCAAAGTTAGCATTCTACCAACAAGCAGAATAGTCCACACTGTCATATTAATACCCCATTTTCTGGTAGCAGCTTCTGTCCTAATTAGTGTTTTATTGCTGAAATGAGACATCATGACCATAGTAATTCTTATAAAAGAAAGCACTTAACTGAGTCTGTCTTACCATTTCAACATAATGCTGGAGAACTAGCGAAGAGTTCTACTTACAGATCCACAGATATCATGAAGCGAGACCCTGGGCTTGAAGCTTCAAAGCCATCCTTTAGTGAAATATTTCCTTTACCAAAATGATACCTTCTAAACCATTCAATAAGTGCCACTCTCTGATGACCAAGCATTCAAGTCTGTATGCCTATGGATGCCATTCTTATTCATCCATCACAAACCAAAACATTTTCTTTCTTGTTCATCCTCAAAATCCCACATTAACAATAACAGTACAATAGAGACTAGACAACATAGTATCCTTGTGCTTTCCTAGTTTCTGTAGCTACTCCAGGTTATATATTTGCATCTGAATACTTACAGCTCAGAACTACAGGCAAAATAAAAACTACAGCGTCTTCTCTTTCTGGATCTGGCTTATCTCACTAAAGATGATTGTATCTAGGCCTCCACTTAGTCAAAAATGTATTATTTCATCATCATTATTAATAGCTGGATAGACTCCTATAATATATGTGTACCAAATTTTGATTATTTATTTATTGGTTTAAGGACACTTGGGTTGTTTCTACTTCCTGGATCTTGTGATTAGAGCAGCAATAAGTATTCTCACAACTGTCTGTGAAGTAGGTTATTGAATCTTTTGGTCATACACCAGTGGGATAACTATAGTCATATAACAGATTTGGTTTTGGTTTGTTGTCAGTTTTCCACATTGATTTCCAGAGTGGATAGATCAGTTTGCAATCTTATCAAAAGTTAATAGAGGTTCCCTTTTTTCTACATCTTCTTTAGTGTTTGTTGTCAGCTGTTTTGTTGGTTTTTCCATTCTTGCTATAATAAGATGAAAGGTTAAATTTGCTTTTGCTTTGTTTTCCTAATTGATAAGAGTGATAAACTTTTTAAGGAAATTATTACCCATTTTAATTTTTGTGTGTGGAGTAGAGAAATTCATATATCCATTTTCAATGGATCAGTAGTAGTCATTCCTGAGACCCTAGATATACAGATGACATCATACAGACAGTAAGTTGTACTTATATTATTTAGGGATATGTACTTGTACATATCATATTAAAGAATAGACCATGAACTTTTGAGAATGCAATGTGGAACACTTGGAGGAAGAAAGGGAAGAGGAGCAATTATTTATTTATAATTTCAAAGCATAAGAAAAGATGTTAAAATATATATAGCAAGTGAGTAAATAAGAAAAAATATACCTATAAAATGAAAAGGATAAGTTAAAAACCTATTTAAAATGGCAATTTATAGAAAGAAAAGGAGATGGAAATGAGAAGAAATGAACATTTGTTTCAATGCACTTATGCTATAGAATTTGTAATCAAGTCAAACTATCACTATTTGCAGATGATATGATCGTATACTTAAGAGACCCCAAAAATCTCTACCAGAGAACTCCTACAGCTCATAAACAACTTCAGCAGACAACAACTTCAGTTGATTTTGTGGCTGGCTACAAAATCAACTCAAGCAAATCAGTAGCTTTCATATATTCAAAGGATAATCACACTGAGAAAAAAATTAGGGAAATGAAACCATTCACAATAGCCACAAACAACATAAAGTGTCTTGGTGTGACTCTAACCAAACAAGTGAAAGATCTATACGACAAGAACTTCAGGTCTCTGAAGAAGGAAATTGAAGAAGACCTCAGAAAATGGAAAAAATTTCCATGCTCATGGATTGGCAGGATTAATATAGTTTAAATGACCATCTTGCCAAAAGCAATATACAGATTCAATGCAATCCCCTTCAAAATCCCAACCCAGTTCTTCATAGAGTTAGAAAGAGCAATTCTCAAATTCATTTGGAATAACAAAACCCCAGGATATCTAAAAGTATTCTAAACAGTAAAAGAACTTCTGGAGGAATCAGTATCCCAGACCTCAAACATTACTACAGAGAAATAGTAATAAAAAAAATGGTATTGGTACAATGACAGGCAAGTGGATCAATGGAATAGGATTGAAGACCCAGATATGAACCCACACATCTATGGTCACTTGATCTTCGACAAAGGAGCAGAAAACATCCAGTGGAAAACAGAAAGCCTTTTCAACAAATGTTGCTGGTTCAATTGGAGGTCAGCATGCCGAACAATGCGAATTGATCCATTCTTATCTCCTTGCACTAAGCTCAACTCCAAGTGGATCAAGGACCTCTACATAAAACCAGACACACTGAAACTAATAGAAAAGAAACTGGGGAAGACCCTTGAGGACATGGGCACAAGTAAAAAGTTCCTGAACAGAACACCGATAACTTACACTCTAAGATCAAGAATTGACAAATAGGACCTAATAAAATTACAAAGTTTCTGTAAGGCAAAGGACACTGTCAAAAGCACAAAATGGCAACCAACAAATTGGGAAAAGATATTCACCAACCCTACATTGGACAGAGGGCTAATATGCAATATATACAAAGAACTCAAGAAGTTAGACCCCAAAGAACCAAATAACCCTATTAAAAAAATGAGGTACAGAGCTAAGCAAAGAATTTTCACCTGAAGAACTTTGGATGGCTGAGAAGCACCTTAAGAAATGTTCATCATCGTTAATCATTAGGGAAATGCAAATCAAAACAACACTGAGATTTCACCTCACACCAATCAGAATGGCTAAGTTAAAAAACTCAGGAGACAGCAGGTGTTGGCAAGGATGTAGAGAAAGAGGAACACTCCTACACTGCTGGTGGGATTGCAAGATGGTACAACCACTATGGAAATCAGTCTGGCAGTTCCTCAGAAAACTGGACATGACACTTCTGAAGGACCTGGCTATACCACTTCTGGGCATATACCCAGAGGATTCCTCGG
Organism: Apodemus sylvaticus; assembly: GCF_947179515.1. Taxonomy (NCBI): domain Eukaryota; kingdom Metazoa; phylum Chordata; class Mammalia; order Rodentia; family Muridae; genus Apodemus; species Apodemus sylvaticus. The sequence goes on from NC_067490.1 coordinate 53,460,175, forward strand.
CATGCAATAAGGACACATGCTCCACTATGTTCACAGCAGTCTTATTTATAATAGCCAGAAGCTGGAAAGAACCCAGATGTCCCTCAATGGAGGTATGGATACAGAAAATGTGGTATATTTACACAATGGAATACTACTCAGCAATTAAAAACAATGAATTCATGAAATGGTTGGAACTGGAAGATATCATCCTAATTGAGGTAACCCAATCACACAAGAATACACATGGAATGCAATCACTGATAAGTGGATATTAATTAGTCCAGAAGTTCTGAATTCTCAAGACACAATTAGCATATCAAATAATACCCAAGAAGAAGGAAAGAGAGGGCCCTGGTTCTGAAAAGAGTTGATCCAGCATTGTAGGGGAGTAGATGGACAGGAAAATGGGAGGGGGGTGATTGGGAAATGGGCAGGGAGAATAGGGCTTATGAGACCTATGGGGAGGGGGGAACCAGGAAAGGGGAAAGCATTTGGAATGTTAACAAAGAATATAGAAAATAATAAAAAAAAAGAATTTGTAATCAATAAATGTGCTATATATACCAAAAATTAATTTTAAAAAATAATGTAGTCCATATAATTTGAAACATATTCATACTTCCTGTGAAGTTAATTACATAATTATAAGAAATAGTAAGCAAATTTAAAAGGCAGACTATTAACTCAATGTTCTCAGTAGAATTAACTAGAAAATAATTCATTTTTTATGCCTTAGTGTTTTTCTTAATATTTCATAACACAATTTTTAAAATTTAAAAATTAAGACTTTGTTTCATCTAGGGGAACCAAAATCACTTTCTACAGGAGGACAAATAAACCCACTTGTGGAAAATAGAGAGTAAACTACAGCCGGGCAGTGGTGGCGCATGCCTTTAACTCCAGCACTTGGGAGGCAGAGGCAGGCAGATTTCTGTGTTCAAGGCCAGCCTGGACTACAGAGTGAGTTCCAGGACACCCAGGACTATACAGAGAAACCCTGTCTTAAAAAAAGCAAAAACAAAAAAATAAAAGAAAGTGAACTACACTTTTACTCAAAAGCAAATTTCCATGAGAAAACTGTTGTTTTGTATCACGATGTGTCATCTTTTCAAAAGCTGTTTCCTAGTGAAGGGAACCCCAGAATCCTTGAACATTTTAATCTTTGATAGACTTCTGCTTCATCTAGAAACTTACTGTACAAAATTGATTTCACTATGTTTGTGGAAAGAAGAACAAAATAGCATGTCTTAAAGCCAATTACTAAGGAAAGGAAAAGATAACTTAAGAATTAATTTCAAATAACTTAAAAATCAATTTATAGGGTGGTCAACTAAATCAGCTCTCATATGAAAACTCAAAACAGGTCTTTACAGAAGAAGGATCAGATAGGTTTTTAAAACTGGTTGATATTCAAGTTTGTCAGAGTAGGAAAAAACTTTACCCATGCAAGAGTGGTCAAACTGACCGCTAATGGAGGATCTCCTTCAAAACTATCACTGCAATAAATTGAACACAGCACCATCATAGAGGTGATAGCACATTTCCTTGTAACATACTTGGAATAAAGAAGCAGAAATCCATGCAGGCAGTGTTCATTATGACCAGGTGTCATCCTACCTACGGATGTCAGTCATTGTACATGTCAGAACTGAGAGAGCAAATGGGTAGTAGAAAGAAAGTTTGTAATTAGAAAAGGAGAAACCTGCTCTGAATCAAAGATACAAAATATGATAGAGTAAGAGATGACAGGTTAAATGTCTAAACACATCTAGAAAAATGAGCCAAAGGAAAATATCAGAGTACTTGGGTTATATATTGGTTGTTCAGTACCAAAAGAAAGTAGATATCATTTAACAGCATCTAAAAATATGAGTGAAATAGAAATGCAGGGGTCTTTGTTTAATAATTTTAAGTAGCTTATCATTGAAGTAAATACTTTGTAGATGAAGAAGTAACCCAATTTCAAAAGGATGAGCACTACAATTTAGTGCTAACTTGACCTTATATTGGTTTACATAGCTATTAATCCAGTATAATCCTGGAAAGACTGGAGTCCTAATTTTCATATGGGAAACAAACTTGAACCTACTTAACATCAGTCTCTAACTAATAGAAATCTCCATTCAGGGGCTTGTTTTAGAGACATTTCCACCTGAGACTCACTACTTTTTTTTTAATTAGGTATTTGCTTTATTGACATTTTAAATGGTATTCCCTTTACTTGTTACCCCTCCCAAAACCACCTATCCCATCCCTCTTTTCCCCATTGATCCCCCTCCCCCAAATTTCCTGACTTGCATTTCCCTATTCTAGGGAATCAAGCCTTCACAGCACCAATGGTATCTGCTCTCATTGATGTCTGAAATGCTCATCTTCTGCTACGTATGTAGCTGGAGCCATGGGTCCCTCCATGTGTATTCTTTGATTGGTGGTTAAGTCCCTGGAGCCCTGGGGGTACTAGTTGGTACATATTGTTGCTCCTCCTGCAGGACTGAAACTCTCTTCAGATCCTTGGATCCTTCTCCAGCTGCTCCATTGTAGACCCTATGCTCATTGTATTGGTTGGCTGTGAGCCATTGGTATTTAGATCCACTTGCCAATAAAGATCAAAGTATCTATACTTTGGTCTTCCTTCTTGAGCTTCATGTGGTCTGTGAGTTGTATCTTGGGTATGCCAAACTTCTGGACTAATATTCACTTATCAGTGAGTGCATACCATGTGTGGTTTTTGTTTTGTTTTGTTTTGTTTTTTTGTGATTAGGTTACCTCACTCAGGATAATATTTTCTAGCTCATTCCACTTGCGTAAGAAATTCATGAAATCATTGTTTTTAATAGCTGAGTAGTACTTCATTGTATAAATGTACCACATTTTCTGTATTTATTCTTCTGTTGAGGTACATCTGGGTTCTTTCCAGTTTGGGGATATTGTAAATAAGGATGCTATGAACATAGTGGAACATGTGTCCTTCTTATATGTTGGAGCAACTTCTAAGTATATGCCCAGGAATGGTATAGCTGGGTCCTCAGGTAGTACAATGTCCAATTTTCTGAGGAACCTCCAAACTGATTTTCAGAGTGGTTTCACCAGCTTGCAATGCCACCAGCAATTGAGGAGTGTTCCTCTTTCTCCACATCCATTCCATCATTTTGTCCCCTGAGCTTTTGATCTTGGCCATTCTGACTGGTGTGAGGTAGAATTTCAGGGTTGTTTTAATTTGAATTTCCCTGATGATTAAGGATTTTGAACATTTCTTTAGGTGTTTGTCAGCTATCCTGTATTCCTCAGTTAGGAGTTCCCTGTTTAGCTCTGTACCCCATTTTTAATAGGGTTATTTGGTTCTCTGGAGTCTAACTTCTTGAGTTGTTTATATATATTGGATATTAGCCCTCTATTATATGTAGACAGATATAGTATTGATAAAAATCTTTTCCCAATCTGTTGGTTGCCATTTTTTTTATCCTATTGCCTTACAGAAGCTTTGCAATTTTATGAGATCCCATTTTGTTGGTTTCTGGGCAAAAGATCCTGTTTGCTCACTGCGTGCATGGGCCATGGGGAGACGTGGGCCTCAATGAGATACACCAGGCCAAACAGTTCCACGTGGGACTTTATTTAAGATGGGGAAGGGGTAGCGGGAGGGAAGGAAGGAGAGAAAGAGAGAAGAAAAAAAGAGAGCGGGGAAGAAGCCCTGCCTGGTGACGTAATTACAGGCTATGGAATTCTGGGTAAACGGTAGTTGTTGCCTTGGCAACAGACCTATACATTGTCTTAATTGTCACTTGTATGGTGTCACAAGCTTTGCACGTCTTGGTACCTATACATTTGTCAATTCTTTTTTTCTTGAATATAATCTTTATTTGCATTTCAAATGCTAAAAACGTTTTCCAGTTTCCCACCTACCCCAAACCCCCCAACCCCACCTCCCACACCCTGCCACCAAGTATATGCCTCTCCACCTGACCCACTCCACCTCCCCCCCCCACCAATTTCCTTTAGTTGGGGTATCTATTAAGACTTCACCTGACCAAGGACCACTTCTCCTACTAATGCCCAACAAGGCATTCCTCTGCCACATTTTGGCTGGAACCATGTGTACCCCATGGTTGATAGTTTAGTCTCTGGGAGTCCTGAGGAATGTGAGTGGCCGACATCATTATTCTTCTCATGGAGCTATAAACCATTTCATCTCCTCCAGACCACCCTTCAACTCCTCTATTGGGGACCCCACACCCAGTCCAGTGGTTGGCTGCTAGCATCTGCCTCTGTATGTGTAAGACCCTGGCAGGGCCCCTCTAAAGACAACCATGATATGCTCCCTTTGGTATGCACTTCTTGTCATCCATAATAGTGTCAGGCTTTGGTTGACACTGTTTATAGGATGACTCCCCAGGTAGGGAAGTCTCTGGGTGGTCTTCCCTTCAGTTTCTGTTCCATACTTTGTCTTGTTTATTGCTCCTGTGAGTAGTTTGTTCCCTTTCTCAGAGTAACCAAAGCACCCCCACTTCAGTCTCCTTCTTCTTGGGCTTCTTGTGGTTTGTGAATTGGAACTTGTTTATTTTGAGCTTTTGGGCTAACATTCACTTATCAGTGAGTGCATACCATGTGTCTTCTTTTGTGATTGGGTTACCTCACTCAGGATGACACTTTCTTGTTCCATCCATGTGCCTGAGAATTTCATGGATTCATTGTTTTTAATAGCTGAATAGTACTCCATTGTGCATAAATACCACAGTTTCTGTATCCATTCCTCTGTTGAAGGACATCAAGGTTGTTTCTAGCTCCTGAATATTATAAATAAGGCCGCTATGAATATAGTGGAGCATGTGTCCCTATTACATGTTGGAGCATCTTCTGGGTATATGTCCAAGAGTGATATAGCTGGGTCCTCGGGTAGTACTATGTTTAATTTTCTGAGGAACTGCCAAACTGATTTCCAGAGTCGCTATATCAGCTTGCAATCCTACCAACAATGAAGAAGTGTTAGTCTTTCCCCACATCCTCTCTAGCATCTGCTGTCCCCTGAGTTTTTCATCTTAGCTATTCTGACTAGTGTGAGTGGAATCTCAGTGTTGTTTTTATTTGCATTTCCCTGATAACTAAGGATGTTGAACATTTCTTTAGGTGCTTCAGAGCCATTAGAGTTTCCTCAGTTGAGAATTTCCTATTTAGCTCTGCATCCCGTTTTTAATTGGTTTATTTGATTCTCTGGAGTCTAACTTCTTGAGTTTATTGTATGCATTGGATATTAGCCCTCTCTTGGATGTAGGATTGGTAAAGACCTTTTCCCAGTTTGTTGGTTGCTGATTTGTCCTATTGACAGTGTCCTTTGCCTTGCAGAATCCTGGAAGAAGTGACATTCATTTATTTCTACACACTTTACTAATGTGTCAGTAGTACTAGTGTGAGTGGCAGTAAGAACACAATGAATATAGATAAAAGAAAGATTTATAATTGTGGCCATTTATTGCATGAGTATATAGTACCATCCATCAAAATGCCAAACACGTAGCAATTAAATGAACTTCTTCCATATCTGTACTGAAATCTTCCATGAGAGGGCCTGGGAGATACAGTGTAGTAGTGGATCATATGTTTCGCATGCCCAAGGCTCTGAATTCAACCTCAATCACTAAAACCAAAAAACAAAAACAAACAAACAAAAAAAAGAAAAGAGGAAGAAAAAGACTTCTACTAGAAATAGAGTTTTGGATTAAACCCATGATGAGGGTGATTACCATTCACAGTGAGAAAGACTTGACATGTATTGGGAGCCTGAAAAATTATATTTGCTGTCCAAGTGGACAAACATTATGCTAAGCTAACAGAAAAACTTGGTAATGCCATGCATGTGATATCCATTCTCCAAAATTTCAGAACCACAAAAGTCAAGCAATGTGTGGCTCAGTCAATGTCTCTGCTAGGAGACTTTAAAGGCCACTGAATGAAGGTGTTAAAAGAAAGTTTACCCAAGACATAATCCACATATTAAATGATGTCCAAGAGGAACAGAGGAGTGGCCCCTGGTTCTGGAAAGACTCAGTGCAGCAGTATAGGGGAATGCCAGAACAGGGAAGTGGGAAGGGGTGGATGGGGGAATAGAGGGAGGGAAGAGAACTGATGGGACTTTCGGGGAGTGGGGAGCCAGAAAAGGGGAAATCATTTGAAATGTAAATAAAAAAAAAATATCTAATAAATAAAAAAAAGAAAGAAAAAGATGAAGAAAAAAGATAATGAAAATGCCAGAACCATGGGTTTCCAACTAGTCAAAGCTGCGTAATGGAGTGGAGTGAGCTCCAGAGAGACAGAGTGTGCAGCAAGTGGCAGAGCTGGAAGGGTAATGCTATCATATGAGTTGTTGGCCAGGAAGGCAACGCTGGATCTCAACTCGATACAGAAAAATGTGTTGCTCTTGGTTGCTAACCAAGCTTCAATGGTAAGATTCCGTTACTAAAGATACTACATGCTTTTGTTGCAGAACATATAGAAACCAATCTAGAATTGAGGTTGGAAGCTTCCTTCCTAGTGGCTAAATTTTATATTGCCAGTAGGTAATATGCAGATTCCTGGAGAGAATTGCTGTCAGTTCTATTCATGCTATACCACTGAGCTACCAGGCAAGATATGCCACCTGGTATGGAAGTAACTAGCCACTCTCTGAATTTGAGACCCACTCCACAAGAAGAAATTAAAACCTAGTATTGGCTAAAAGCTCAAGGAAAGATATGTCCTTAGGGAAACTTACTACTGTTATATCACAAAGTAGATATGATGTATCCATCAAATTGTCTTCTGAACAATTATGTTTATGTACATAGTGGTCCTGTCACATTTGGTTGCAGGAGTTTACTTTTGCATTGGTTATCAGTAACTGCAGAGACTGACAACTGATCAAAGGGAATAAGTTACTGTTGAATTCTCAGCTGTTGGTGTATTCAGGAGGGGTGATACTTTATTAGCTTCTATTATCTATGCCCTTCTAACTATTATTTCACCCCAGTTCATTCCAACCCCCTAACACTAAGTAAGAGAGAAAGCATAGGGGGGAAGTAGGCATTGACCTCTTTAGACTACTTCCTGCTCATTAGGGGGTGACAGGTTTCTTGGGGGAAAGTCCCATACTTGTCATCAAGCTATCTCCAACCAGCAATCCAGCAAAACAACAAAAGAGAAGTCCAGCAATAGCAAAAATAGCAGGGACAAGCATTAGCAAAAACTAGCAGCAGTGGGGGCTGCAGCAGGGGGAGTAGCAGCCACCACAGGATTTCTTGGGACTCTTGCATTTATATGCTCTCAAGAATTCCAAACCTAAAATATCTGCAGCTGTCAAAAAAAGCAAGCCCATCCTAGAGTACAAGATAATCATCCTTAGTGATTGTTGACAATCTTAAGCAACCAAATCCTATAACTGGAATCTAATCAAAAACATATAAACAGAACATAACTGGGTTTTTAAGGAAACCCAAATTCTCACTACATTTCCTCCTTTTTGTTCAAAAGATATTGGCTTTTTTCTAATATCAATAAATGATATACAATGAGAAAAATTTATGAGAACTATCAGTGAAAAATTATATTTACAATGTCCAGTCTATTTATGTTTGACAGCTTTAGAGAAAGAACTCCAGTATCTATCTTATCTTGGTGAGTCCAAAGACCTGAACCTAAATGGCTAGTGAGAGAGCTCAGCAGGCAAAGGTTTGGTTTATAAGCTGAAAAAAATCTGAATTTGGTCCCTGGAACTCATACAAAAGTAGAGAAGAGAACTAATTCTATAAGGTTGGCCTCTTACCTCAACACATGTGTGGTGTCAGTGTACTACACACACAAATGTGCAGACCCATACACATACAATAAAGAAAAACTGTATTGAAATAAAATTCCTCCTTAAAGTTATCAGATCAAAAAAAGAAAAATATGAGAAAGTAAAAGGAGAACTAGTTGACAAAAGGAAGCTTATAGTTGGAGTGGAAAGGCAGGCAGGTGATGAACATTATCACAGTAGAAGAGGATACATGTAGGAACATATCATAATAAACCATTACTACATATAAGAAATATATGCTAATAAAATGCATTTGAAAAATAAATTTAAAATAAAGTATACTTTTCTTATGTGCAATAGGAGTAATTTTTCTATACTCATTAAAAATTTGTAACATATATGAATGTTTTGTCTTAGACTTCTATTGCTGTGAAAAGACACCATGACTTGGCAACTCTATTATTTCTGAAATTTCTGAAATTTGGAAAGAATTTAATTGAGGCTTTCTTGCAGTTTCAGAGGATTTGTCTTCTATCACCATGGAGGAAAACATGGTCACTCACAGGTAAACATGGTGCTAAAGATGTAAATGAGAGTTCTGCATATGGATCCACAGGCAACAGGTAGAAAGACTCTAGGCTTGGTTCAGGCTTTGGAAACCTCAAAGTCTACCTGCAGTTATACAATTCCTTCTACATGGTCACACCTACTTGCCCATTTAAATAATGCCACTCCCTGGTGACAAAATACTGAAATCTAGGAGTCTATGAGTGTTGGAGTGATGATTTTGTATACTATGTGAAGATATGTCTCTGTCCTTTCTTGCCTACCAAAAGCACCTTCTTCTTGGTCAAATAAAATGTCAATGGCCTATAGCAGAAAGTAGAATAGAAGGTGAGACCTCTGACAGAAACAGAGGAGGACTTTGGGAACAAGTCAGGAGTGTGAGATTCGTCCCCAAAAAGGAACTGAGAGATTTATAAAACTGAGAAGTAACAAGCTATGTGGCAGACTTAGATTAGTATAAACAGGCTAATTGGAGCTAGTTGAAGATCAATGCCATAAGCACTGTAAATAAAAATAAGCCTTCATATCATTATTCAAAAACTGGAGCAGGCCCCATAAAGCAAAGTTACAAAAGGTGTCCAACATAAGGGTTTGTAAAACCCAAGTTCAGAGCCTGATAAAATGTTGGGGTTGGAAAACATGAGACAAAAAACTCCCAGAGCTGGACATGATTTTCTAGCCTATTGGGAGAGGGAAACCACAGAACTTCCCATGCTGCAGACAGCAGGACACCAGCCTTAGAAATGGCTGCCACAGCTTGAACTCAGCAATTTCCCAGAACTGGCTCCCAGCTATTTCCTCCAGGTATAAGGCAAGACTCTCGTGGAAGAACAAACAGTAACGCCAGCCCAGAACCAGTCAGGTAGCCTTCTAGGCCCATCAAGGGAGTGGAACCAGCCACCACAGACATGTGCTCGTGTGAGGAGCCTCCAGACACACAGAAAGACAGAGGTTTGTTTTCCCATTTTGTTTATCGTGTGTGACTGAGAAGCTTCAAAACTTCTGAACTGGCAATATATTAAGTGTAAGAACAATAAAAAGGTAATCAATAGAAATATTTTTGAAAGGTATAAAGATGCTAAAGACAGTAAAGATACTGAACATGGATCATCACAGAAAGAAATACTGAGTTTGAATATAAAAAGTAAAGTCTTTGTAGGAAGTAGAGCAAGATATAAAAAAAAATTTTTTTTCCCTAAAAGAAATGAAAAACACTGTGGAAGAAGGAACTTGAACCCTTTATAACTTTCTTTCAATTATCAGCATACAAGTAATTATATTTTCAATAAATATTGTAATTTTACATATTCTTTTTAAGATAAATCAAAATAAAACAGATTTAGAGAAGGAAAAAACTGAAAATTGAGTGCTAGAATGGAAACAATAAATAAGAGATTGGAAAATCTTCTGACTCAGAATAATGTACTGTCAAAGAAATCCCATCTAAAGCCTAACCATGCCACCTTGTGCCAAGTTTGCATAATGGCAGCCTATTCAACTGCTAGATAAAAATGCTTCAGCTATAAATCAACAAAATCAGACTAGATATATTAAGGGAGAGGTTTAATCTTTGTTTCAACAGGAGAAGAAAAGCTATAAATAACATCAAAACAAATAAAGATTAGATTTGACTTCAGAAGACCTCCTGAAATTCCTGACTGTAGAAACAAAGCAAGAAACCAAGAAGAACAACAAAGCAGGTAAGGTATATGCTGATCATGCTATTAGGGAACATCTCTGAAACTGGATGAGACATGAATGTCTCCAGCCAGGATGATATCTATATATAGCCAATAATCTTATTGGATACAGAGCCTTCAAGACTTATCATACCATCCCTTCATATGTCGTGGAGGGATATACAGCCCAAGTTCACTTTAAAATTTTGATGCCTTTCTCCTAATCAAACATAGAGCAGAGCATCATCTTTATCTGAATTGTACACACTGTATATTTCATATACATGTTAATGTGGAAATGTATATCACCTTTGAAAGTTTGTATGTTTTCAGAGTAAAAGGACCAGACAACAAAGACAAGGCAAGTAGCCTAGATGATCCTACCTCAAAGATTGCCTCAGCTGCTGTTTTTTCAAAAAACTAAATCCAGAACAATTTCAGTACAGCTAGCTAAGATGGCCCAGCCTTACATACTGTTTCAACCACATGCTTGTTAAGCCCTGAACTTTTTCTTCACATAAAGATTGAACAGCAAATGATACAGTTATCTTTCTTAGGATTTATCCAATATCCCAATTTTCTTATAGCCCCCAAAAGAGAACATCACTTCAAGACAGCAGGAAGAAAATTTAAGAGAACAATGCCTAATTCCCAAGAGGTGGGGTGGGTTGTGTTTGGCCCTTCAATGGGTTTGTGGTCTTTTTAGAGAGGTTGGTAATAAGTTGTTAGTAGACATGATCACAGAGGCAACAAAGTAAAGGAAGTAAATTCAGAAATTTCTTTCTTACCTTCTTTTTCTTTCCTCTGTTCTTCTTTCTCTCCTATATAAAGTTAGGGAAAAAAGCGATAGGAGATGAACAGAAAAAGAGAGAAGATATAGGGATGATATGATAAAAGGGTTGGTTAATGCATCTACTCTTAGACTAAAAAGCATTAGCAAGCCAAATATTTTACATTTGGTATAGATTTTATATATTGATACAAAAGTAAGATTATACTTTGCATATTTACATTTCAACTTTTGTTTAAGGTATTGTACCTAGGTAACTCATTTAAAGATGCAATGTGACTTTCGTCTTGAAAGCTCCTATTACAACCTGTTTAGGATAATTAAATGTAAGTTAGTAGTCAGTCAATCAAACTTGCAGTCATATTAGGTATTAATTTAGTTAGTTACAGAAAAAATCTTTGTTTAGCCTCTTACAGATATTTTCAAACTTGAGCAGATAATGGATGGATGGAAATAAGCAATGTTTGCCTGTTCAGATGGTCTTCAAAAATCTCAGCAATATACAGAATATGGCATTGGAAGATATTTTATTAACATAAGGTTTTTATGACAGTGAGACATGTCTGTTTCTAGGAGTACCCCCACATTACTTCAAAGAAGATGGTGGACATAAAAGAACCTTCATATGAAGTTTTCTTCAAATGTGGTAAAGCTAGTCACAGGGCAAAAACTAGCTGCAGGACATGAAGAAAATTGATTGACAAGATTTGTCAAGACAAGCCAGACAAGTCCTTCAATAGTCCTGCTTCACAAAAATTCTGTCATACATTGGACCATAAGGCTGAATATGATGCTCCAACAACACAGAAAGGTTGGGTGATTATCCATGTAGTCAGCAACCTCTGTCATTTCTTAATTTTGTAAGGTGCTTGCTCTGCATTTCCTGTTTGCTCTGGCAATACTTATCCTTCTCAGGTATGTGATGTGGTTGAAAAGTAGATAGTTATAGTTTTACCATTAGATTTAAATTGTGTAAGGTTTAAAAAAGTAATCAGTAGAGTACTTTCTCAAAAGTCTCCAAATACATATAGACTTGTCATTGTGAATGCAATTACTATATAATAGTTTTCATAACTGTTCTTATATATAGTTTATTGACATTAGAAAAAGAGCTTTTTATTGGACTAAAGGGGGAGATGTTAGAGTGATGTTTTTGTACATTGTCTCTATCGTTCCTTGACTGCCTAAGGAACATTCCTCTTCGTTATGGCCTATAGAAGAAGGTAGAACATCTTGCAGAGAGAGAGAGAGACAGACAGACAGACAGAGAAGCTCTTTGAAAGAATCAGGTACAAGAGATTCACCACTGAGACAAGGAGGAAGTCAGATATATGAAACCAAGGAGAGGTAACCAGACAGACATGTGGCAGATTTAGATCAGTATAAACAGGTTAATATTAATTATCAACTAGTTAAGAGTTGGGGGGAAAGCCTAAGCTAAAGTCATAAGCATTGTAAATAGAATTAAACCTCAGTGTCATTACTGGAGAACTGGGGTGGTGTAGCTGCCCGCAGCCACATGTAAACCGGGTTACCTGTTGAGAGAATCTTGGGGTTATAGGGAAGAGGGGCGAAAAGAAAGCGCGGCCAAGTCAATGTTCACTGATCAAAGCCGTAAACTTTAATGGCGCCAGACCTTTTAACAGTTTGGGCAAACCCTTCCCCCCAGACTCCAGGCTGAGTTCCGGTGGAAGTTGTCTAGCTTCTCTTGAAGGTCTTCGTCTTGACTGCTCCGGCAGCTGGGTGGGTCACCTGTTTAATTCAGGAATTCCTATACCTGGAGGAACAATGAACTTAACCTTTACTACGAGCGCTCCACCCTAGGTGGAGCAGGATCCTGGCTTTCTGGGAGAAGTTAACCTTGACCAAAGTCAAACTCTGACCAAGTGCAAGACTGCCCCAATATGGCTCTGTACAGGGTGGGCATAGAAAAGCCCAAACAGTTACATATGGGAGCCATTCTTATTCATATTACCACATCCTACTCCTTGGCCAACATAGGCTTGTAGCTATATCATTACACAAAAATCCTTTCAACACAACTTCAAAATTTCTCATAGTCTATCACAGTATTAATACTGTTTAAAAGTCCAAAGTTCAAAGTCTCTTCTAAAGCTACAGTAATCTCTTACCTGTAACCCTTTTTTTAATCAAAATCAAAAACCAGATCACATACTTTCAGCATACCACAACACAGCACATACATTACTATGCATGTAATAGTAATGGGTAAAAAATACCCATAGTCAGGAAATATTGGACCAAAACAAGGCTGTAAACCAGCAGGAAAAACTCCAAACTCTGCATCTCCATGTCTGAAGTCAACGATTTTAGACCATCAACTCCTTTCAGCTTTGTTGACTGCAACATACTTCTTTTTCCTGGGCTGGTTCCATACTTAGTTTACAATTCTTCTTGGCAGGTATCTCCCACATCTTGGGGTCTCCAATAAAATCCAGGCTTCATTTTCAGTGTTTGACTCTATAGTCTCTCTAGGCCTCCATGCAAGGACACTCCTGCTACTCACCTGGACTCAGTGGTTTTCCTTAGCTACAAAGAGAGATTCCACAACTACTTTCCTGTATCCTTGGCTCCAAATCCAGAACCACAACCACAAGGCTTCCATGTTTTTCTGCTTGCTGAGACCACTACTTGTCCCCCTCTTTCAATTACATCTGCATCAGCCTTCTGATGTTGATTGTGGGTCCTCAGTTCTGATCAGCTGTTGTACACTTGCAGTCTCAGGATGTGGAGGAGGTCGGGAGTAAAGCCTCTTCCTGCAGTGAATACAGTGAGTATGAACAACATGGGAGACTGTTTAAGAGGACAACTTGGTTATTGAAATAGTGGGGATAGCTTATATAGCTCAATAAAGAGGGACAGGAAGACCAAGAAGGAAGTGCTGCAGTGGGCACAGGGGCCTTCCAAGCATATCAGCTATATTAGCAGACTGCAGGTCACGTAATTTTTGGGAAGCCAGTTCTCTGATTAGGAAACATAAGCCTAATTGGCTTCTGGTCTTGGTAGAGTTGAGTAGGCATAAGCCCAATTTAGCAAAGGAGCAGTCCCATTCCTGCTGTGCTTTCTGAGAGATGGGAATGGGAAATGCTCTAACATCGGTTATCTGGCTTGGGAGCCACAGTTCCCAAGTTGATGGGAAATTCAGTTGATGGTTTCCTTCACAGATTAACTTAGTTGGGTAGCATCTTTTCCTGAGATCACCACTCTCCTTGTTCTCTTAAGACTCAGTAATGGGGCATGGCAATAATCCCAGCATTTGGGAGGCAGAGGCAGGCAGATTTCTGAGTTTGAGGCCAGCCTGGTCTGCAAAGTGAGTTCCAGGACAGCCAGGGTCACACAGAGAAACCCTGTATCAAAAAACCAAAATAAATAAATGAATAATAAAAGAATCAGGCTTTTCATAAAGTGTTTTATCTCCTTGAGAACTGGATTTAATCTCCATTATACTTGCTGATGAGCCTTTTTCACCTCTAACTGTACACTGTGTATTTGTCCTTGCTCAGTTTGCTCCTTGCATAAGAGTGACCATTAATAATTGCACAACAAGGCTGGCGAGATGGCTCAGTGATTAAACACACTGACTGTTCTTCCAGAGATCCTGAGTTCAATTCCCAGCAAACATTTGGTAGCTCACAACCATCTGTAATTGGTTGTTATGCCATTTTCTGGTGTGTCTGAAGACTTCAGCAGTGTACTCACATGTATAAAATAAATAAATTTTTAAAGAAAAAAGGAAAAATTAGCTACACAACAGAATCAATACTAGTCTATTTTGATATCTTTTCCCCTAAAGCCATTGGTCCAAGCTATTCAATTATTCTTAGGTGGATATTTTGATCAGGTTCAGAAAGCAGCTATATTCTTTGCTAAAATCTCACAAGAATGGTCTTAGGCCATTAAGACCATACTAATATTCTCCATCTATGAACCATCATGAGCCATACCCATGCAGTGTGGCCCATTATGTCCAGCATGATGTGTTCTGCTGCTTTCCTAATCTAATGTCCCAAAGTCCACATTCTACTAGCAAGCAACACACATCTGTTACAGCAATACCCCAGTTCTTGGTACTAAGTTCTGTATTAGTGTTCTATTGCTATGAAAAGATACCATGACTATGGTAACTCTTACAAAAATAAAGTATTTAAATTGCTGCTTATAGTTTCAGAGATTTAGTTCATTATCCTCATGGATGGGAAGCATGGTGACATGTAGAAATACATGGTGATGGAGAAAGGGCTGAGAATTCTACACCTGGATTTGCAAAAAGTAGGAAGGGATAACTACTGGTCCTAGCTTAGTTGCTTCTAAAACCTTAAAACCTACCTTTAATGATGCATTTCCTCCAACAAGATTATACATCCTCCTAATCTCTCTCCAGTAGTGACACACCTTAATGAGTATGAGCATATGGGACCAATCTTATTCAAACTATCACATGCTTCAACTATAAAATAATACAAGGATATATATATATATATATATATATATATATATATATATATATATATATATATATATCCACACCTCCTAATACTTCTAATCCTTTCAAACAATTCTACTTCCCAATGACAAAGAAATCAAATATATGAACCTATGAGAGTTCTTAGTTGAACCACTAGAGTCACTATAATTTCACACACACACACACACACACACACACATATATATATATATATACACACACACAATGGCTGTCCTGTAACTACATAGATGAAGCCTCCCTCCACTTCCAGATAACCTTCACTATTGCATCCTCTAACACATCTCAAAACCTGCAATTAAAGCAGAATTGCATAGAGAAGACTGTAATCTCAGCTGGAGGCCTAATGACTCTGCCCACCCCCTCTTTCCATGAAGGAATGTCAAAAGGCCCCAATTTAGGAGTCACTTGCAAGAAGTTACAACTGTTTTGATGTGATTATGAAGGCTATTATGCTTAGAAGTGTTCTACAACAATAGTGTTAGCCCCTGGTACAAAAAAAGACCTTTTGTTTAGAAATCTATAAGAGCTATTTTGAATATTATTCATATTAGGAACAGAAAAAATAAAATGAAGTCAAATACCTGAATTTTAAGATGAAGTAATTCAACTTATTCCTCATTAAAGGATTAGAAATGACTCCAAAACCATGCTACAGAATTCAGAAAGGGTCAACTACTACTCATTTAGAAGAGTCTCAGGGTGATTGATAGAGATCTATGAAAGAAAACGTTAGTTTAGTCTTTTCATTCGCTATTGAGTCTGATGAGATGCTAAAGACACAGTTCAAGCCTACACTGCTGCTGACATACTGCTACTCACAAGGTAACACAGCACCGTTCCTCGCCTATAAATGTTAATAATCCCACAGCTATTGTAAGTTTACCTCTTCAGCTTCACAAATGGCAAAAAATAAAAATGAGCAAATATTTAAATATGTGTTATAAGAGACACAAATAGAGCCATAGGCATGTGTCAAAGAGAAAACACAGCCTGTATTATTCACAAGAGGGACAAACATCCTATTTTTTTCTAAAACACATACAGAAATACTATATTTAAATAGTATTCTTGCATTTCAGATACCACATGTATGACTTTGCAGTACCAGAACTTCTTAAGAACCTTTCCTAGGGGGACACATATTACTGGGTAAGTTGAGGCTTCTTCTTACAGTTCTTACACATGTTAATAAAAGAATTTAAGATCTGACAAAAAAGGAAAACTCAGGATGTTTTTTCTATCATTTAAAAGAAAAATGATAGTACAGGCAAGCTGTAAATTTTAACAGACGACCATAGGAGGAAAGAAGAAAGAGAAATCTGCTATTTGTCTTCATCAAAATGGTGCAAAGAGAAGGGGTAGCTTCAGAGAAGAATTTAAAATAGCTCCAACTATCAGAGAGAGCTCTGGTTAACTAACATCAAAAAGAAAAGGAAAGAAGAAAAGGACAAGAAAATGTATACCTTTCTGACTCCTAAGACAGTTTCATGGTAACTCCCTACAGACTGCAAGCTTTCTAGAAAGAAAAAAAAAAACATGATCTCATTAAAGGGATAATTATTCTTACCAACTCTTTAGCAGTGCTTAAGGTGAGTCAGCTTTTTGGGGAGTGATCTCTACGATGTGATTGACTGGGTCAGATAGATTGATTTTTCTTCTTTGGGTAATATGGAATGTTAGGTAATCTACTCAGGGCTACTGGTAGATCACAGTCTTTGAGCTAGAATGAAATAGCTTTCACTTACACTTCTTATCAAAGCCCTGATTAATCCTACTGTAAAACTGGTGAATAAATTTCTCTAATACTAAGAAGACTCTTTGACAGATGTCACAAAATAATGTTTCTGAGTAAGGGAAAATTGTTCACATTTGTGTTACTCTCATTTTAAAAATGAAGTATGATTTGTGGACTTATAACTACTGCTTACCTGCCAAATGCAAAATGAGAAATTAACAGAATTATTTTTACTAGACCGTGGGGTTTTTGGACATTTCTTCACTTTTTCTTACCTAAATGTTTTTTTTAAGAAATGAAAATAAAACAATTTCAACCACAATTTCTATTAAGAAAATCCTACACTGACCACTCCTCTACCATGCTAACGATTTACAGTGAATTACAATTAACACTGGACACAACTTGACTCTTACTTACCCCATGTAGCTGTGAAAAGAAAAGATGTGGGAGACAATAAGATGGTGACTAACCTATAACTTATATCATTATACTCTGAACTCCACTAATTTCCATATTTATAAAATAAAAAAATTCTCTTCCCTGCAAGTGTTGCTGTAAGAACCAAACATAGCAGAAATAAAACAGAAAATAATCAAAAGTGTGTCCAGAGACATTCTCTGCTGGTTAGGTAACTAGCTGTGGGAATGAGAATTCTATCTCTTCACTCTCTGTGATCAAATTGCCTCCAGAAGCCACTAAACAATGGTTGCCACTCACATCAGGGCACCTCCATGGAATAAGAGAAGATGGAATTTGAATGGGCAAATAAACAGGACCTGGCTAATTCACTTTTCATTATTTCCTGATCACAATAAAGGTAGTGGCGAGTCCACAGGAACATTCATAAAGTTCTTTTCCCGCTTTCACTAGTTTTGTGAACACCACCACTATTATCATACATTCCCCCAAACGTAGGAGGAAAGTACACCAGAAATCTGTTTCCTCCCCTCTCACCTCTATCTGACTCTCCCTATTATGCTTAACAAGAGCTCAGAGGGAATCTGGTAATGGAAGAAATGTCCTCATATGAAAAGGATAAAGAGGAAATTAAGCAAACAAGGCTAACACTTCCAGTTGCAAATGTCTCTATTGGTTACTTAGGGGTTTGGTCCACTCCACCATACCTGTTAGATTGTTCAAGTGCACAATTGTGATACAAAATATTCCAGTACCTTTTTGCAATAGACTGCAAAAATGACCATGATCTCCTCCTACTTTTCTATGTATTAGATAGATTCCCTGTGATATGATATCCTGGTCTACTTACCAAAAGGTAGAGTCTCTTTCCTCTCACTCTTGGGAACAATTCCATGATCTATGAACAAGCCTACCCTGACATAGAAGACAGGAGTTGTATTGACCAGTGATTAATGTTACTGCTAACCACCAGCCAAACTCCAAAGAAGAACCAGTCTGCCACACCTAACTGAAGTACATGTAGCTGATTCTACCACCACCAAAAACCCAGTCTATGCCCCTTGTAGTAATAACTGGTTCCTACAATTTTAGGCTATTTGTTATATAGTAATGAATATTTGATGCATTTCTCATTGCAATTTGGAAAATAAGATTTTCTCTTGTGGTAGTAAAGCACTTCATAAAGCAAATACATATAACCAAACTTACACTTTTAGATTAACAGGTCTGATTAGAGTTCTTCAAATAAGAGCATAACTTTCACATTCCTTGGCTTAGCACATGAGGAGAAGATGAAAATGAAGTTAAAATTAACATATGTAGAAAATATACAGCATAGTGCTAGATAACCCTCTACTCGTTCTATAATATGGTTTGTGTGGTTGTTCCCTAAAGGAACAAAGCTTGACCTTAAGTGTTAAGAACAACTGAAATCTTTATCATGTAGGGATTAGTGTAAGGCAATAAGGTCTTTAGGAACATTGCCTCCACAAGGAGTTAATATTGAGCTGGAGTGAATCTGAATACAGAGATGGTTCCTTATTTCCTGAGTTCTCACCTTATCTCTTTGCACAAGCACTCACACCATGATTTTGGAAGAGCAACAAGTGCTCTTAAGGACTGAGTAATCTTTCTAGGCCCAGGTTTCAATTTCTAAAAGCTATTCAACTACAAAATGAGAGATGAATATTTTGTAAAAGAAATAGCATGCATGATATTCCCATCACACTTTGTTTCTCGGTTTGCTGAGCAGGTGAAGAGTGGGGCAGTCAGGATTCATTAGTGTCTATACTGACAAGGCACTTGCTTATTCTATTCTTATTGTTGGATGTGGGCCTGTGTACAGGAGGCTTTCCATGGAGATCTCTGGCCTGACCAGGTGGGAGTGTTCAGGCAAAGGGGAGAGAACAAAAGCAAGAAGGGGGAATTGCCTCCACTGCTGCAGCTGCCTCCACCTCTGCCTCCCCACCCCTGTTGCTTGTGTCACTCCAAGATGCTGCACCTGAGTGGGGTGGGGCTAAACCTATCTGAAGCTGACTAGCCAGCATGGGGTGTAATGCGGGAGAGGAAGGGAGGGCTTCTGGTGGCATATCAGGAGAGCAGGTCTCTTCCCTCTCTGTGGAGTTGCAGCTCTTATGACAGAAGTTCTCAGACAACAGAGTAATTTTCACACATTAATTCCTTCTGGATAGGATTCTTATATACAGTATTGGGGGTGGGTCAGGGTCTGCTAATAGGTGCATCCTCTTAGCTTGGTCTGAGGGCTTGGGGATACCTTATCTACATGTGGGAAGGCTTGGGGCGCTGCCCCTATGTGACTGATAGCCACAAACCTCTACTTGGGGACTGTGGAGGGGGGACACTGTGGCTTAGTGACAGGGGCCTGGTTCTGAGAGCAGGCAGGCTAAGGTCCCTGGGGCCTCACAGCTCACTGCACCACAGCTGGAACCCTAAATAGTCAATACAGATGAAGATGGACTTCTCCAATACAACTCTACATATTGTATGCTCCTCCTTTGAAAATTAAAACTCTTTATTTCTGTTCTTTTACTTTTGGCATAAAAATCATTTCCCTCTTTTTTTTATTTTTTAAATTTCTGCATAAAAATCCTTTCCATTTATCTTTTAATATCTGACTATTGCATACTCATTTTTTAAAGCACAATTAAAAACATAACCTCAGCCAAAGCAAAATAGAAATATCAGTGATAAAAAATAAGTGCTCACTCACTAACCTGAGATTCAAAACTTCACTGCCTTTTTGTGGTGTATTATACTTAGTGGTAAGTTCTCTCTTTTTGTCCTCTGGAACTAATTTTTTTTTTAAAAAAAATTGTATTTTATTTGATTCCATTTCTGCAGCTTAACATAATACAAAATCATCAGATCCTACTACAAGAGCCTGTACTCAACACAACTGGAGAATCTGGAGGAAATGAACAATTTCCTTGACAGATACGAAATACCAAAATTAAATCAGGACCAACTGGACCATCTAAACAGTCCCATAATGCCTAAAGAAATAGAAGGAGTCATAGAAAGTCTTCCAACCAAAAAAAGCACAGGACCAGATGGTTTCAGTGCAGAATTCTACCAGACCTTCAAAGAAGAGTTAACACCAATACTCTTCAAACTATTCCACAAAATAGAAACAGAAGGAACATTACCCAATTCCTTCTACGAAGCCACAATTACGCTGATACCAAAGCCACACAAAGATCCAACAAAGAAAGAGAACTTCAGACCAATTTCCCTTATGAACATCGATGCAAAAATACTCAATAAAATTCTTGCCAACCGAATCCAAGAACACATCAAAACGATCATCCACCATGATCAAGTAGGCTTTATCCCGGGAATGCAGGGTTGGTTCAATATACAGAAATCCATCAATGCAATCCACTACATAAACAAACTCAAAGAACAAAACCACATGGTCATTTCATTGGATGCTGAAAAAGCATTTGACAAAATTCAGCATCCTTTCATGCTTAAAGTCTTGGAGAGAACAGGAATTCAAGGCCCATACCTAAACATAGTAAAAGCAATATACAGCAAACCGGTAGCCAGCATCAAACTAAATGGAGAGAAACTTGAAGCAATCCCACTGAAATCAGGGACTAGACAAGGCTGCCCCCTTTCTCCTTATATTTTCATTATTGTACTTGAGGTACTAGCTCGGGCAATTCGACAACATAAGGAGGTCAAAGGGATACAAATTGGAAAGGAAGAAGTCAAACTATTATTCGCAGACGACATGATAGTCTACCTAAGTGACCCAAAAAACTCCACTAGAGAGCTCCTACAGCTGATAAACAACTTCAGCAAAGTGGCAGGTTATAAAATCAACACAAGCAAATCAGTGGCCTTCCTATACTCAAAGGATAAGCAGGCTGAGAAAGAAATTAGGGAAATGACCCCCTTCACAATAGCCACAAACAATATAAAGTATCTTGGGGTGAGTCTTACCAAACATGTGAAAGATCTGTATGACAAGAACTTCAAGACTCTGAAGAAGAAAATGGAAGAAGACCTCAAAAAATGGGAAAACCTCCCATGCTCATGGATCGGTAGAATCAATATAGTTAAAATGGCCATTTTGCCAAAAGCAATATACAGATTCAATGCAATACCCATCAAAATCCCAACTCAATTCTTCACAGAGTTAGAAAGAGCAATTATCAAATTCATCTGGAACAACAAAAAACCCAGGATAGCTAAAACTATTCTCAGCAACAAAAGAAAATCTGGGGGAATCAGTATCCCTGACCTCAAGCAATACTACAGAGCAATAGTGTTAAAAACTGCATGGTATTGGTACAGTGACAGGCAGGAGGATCAATGGAACAGGATTGAAGATCCAGAAATGAACCCACACACCTATGGCCACTTGATCCTCGACAAAGAGGCTGAAAACATCCATTGGAAAAAAGATAGCCTTTTCAACAAATGGTGCTGGTTCAACTGGAGGGCAGCATGCAGAAGAATGCAAATTGATCCATTCTTGTCTCCTTGTACTAAGCTCAAATCCAAATGGATCACGGACCTCCACATAAAGCCAGACACTCTGAAGCTAATAGAAAAGAAACTGGGGAAGACCCTTGAGGACATCGGTACAGGGAGAAAGTTTCTGAACAGAACACCAATAGCGTATGCTCTAAGAGCAAGAATTGACAAATGGGACCTCATAAAATTACAAAGTTTCTGTAAGGCAAAGGACACCATCAAGAGGACAAATCGGCAACCAACACATTAGGAAAAGATCTTCACCAATCCTACATCAGATAGAGGGCTAATATCCAATATATATAAAGAACTCAAGAAGTTAGACTCCAGAAAACCAAACAACCCTATTAAAAAATGGGGTACAGAGTTAAACAAAGAATTCTCACCTGAAGAACTTCGGATGGTGGAGTAGCATCTTCAAAAATGCTCAACTTCATTAGTCATTAGGGAAATGCAAATCAAAACAACCCTGAGATTTCATCTTACACCAGTCAGAATGGCTAAGATTAAAAATTCAGGAGACAGCAGGTGTTGGAGATGGTGTGGAGAAAGAGGAACACTCCTCCACTGCTGGTGGGGTTGCAAATTGGTACAACCACTCTGGAAAGCAATCTGGCAGTTCCTCCGAAAACTGGGCACCTCACTTCCAGAAGATCTTGCTATACCACTCCTGGGCATATACCCAGAGGATTCCCCACCATGTAATAAGGATACATGCTCTACTATGTTCATAGCAGCCCTATTTATAATTGCCAGATGCTGGAAAGAACCCAGGTATCCCTCAACAGAAGAGTGGATGCAAAAAATGTGGTATATCTACACAATGGAGTACTATTCAGCCATTAGAAACAATGAATTCATGAAATTCTTAGGCAAATGGATGGAGCTAGAGAACATCATACTAAGTGAGGTAACCCAGACTCAAAAGGTGAATCATGGTATGCACTCACTAATAAGTGGATATTAACCTAGAAAACTGCAATACCCAAAACATAATCCACACATCAAATGAGATACAAGAAGAAAGGAGGAGTGGCCCCTGGTTCTGGAAAGACTCAGTGAAGCAGTATTCGACAAAACCAGAACGGGGAAGTGGGAAGGGGTGGGTGGAAGGACAGGGGAAGAGAAGGGGGCTTACAGGACTTTCGGGGAGTGGGGGGCTAGAAAAGGGGAAATCATTTGAAATGTAAATAAATTATATCGAATAAAAAAATCAAAAAAGAAGAAAAAAAATTGTATTTTATTTGATTCCATTTCTGCAGCTTAACATAATACTAGATACACAGTAAATGTTCATTAAATATTTATAAATTTACATTAAATAGATTACTATATTCTTGAAAAATATGATTTCCTTTAAACTTAGCTTTAGAAAGCTAGTCGGGACAAGAGAGGGAAAGTCACTAAAACTTCAAATTCTGCTATTTCTAAGGAAAACTATCTTTTAATATTTTTAAAAAAATAACTTAAAATGTACTTGGTTCCAACAATTAGAGAATTAAGCACTTCTAGAAAAAGAAAACCAGCAATAGTCTTGTCTTGGATGTTTAGGAAATGTTTGCAAGAATTTATAGAAATGACAGAGCCACAAAAGAGAGAGACCTGCCTTGCTAAGTTTGGTTATTAGCAAACCAAAATTTAGTCTGTTCATACTAAATATATACATATATATGCTTGTAAATAATATATATATATACACATACATATATACATATATGTGTAATTATACACACACATTTACCTACTTAGTAAGATTGTAAGTAGCTGATGATGCCATAATTACAGCTTTAGATTTTCAAAGAAATGTCAAGATACTAAAGCAGGCTCATCTGAAAATCTGAAATGTCCTCATGAAATTGTGATAAGCCATTGTGATAGATAGCACCATTTGTAGAGTTGAACAAAATGAATGTCATAAATTTCTGGACACTTTGATATATTCCCCTGAACTCAACTGCAGTTCTACAAGTTCAGGGCAGGAGGACTGTAATCACATCCCTTTGAGACTGGACTCCCTAAAGAATTTGCATCCAGAAGTGAATTAGCCAGAGTGAAATATTTCACAATTTAGTTGTGTTATTTATAATTCTTAGGTTGAGTTTGTCCTTTACCCACCACTCAATTTGGTGTGCTTTCACAGCCATTATTCTCAAAATCACAGATCTAGCTTGGTA
The DNA here is from genome assembly GCF_947179515.1 of Apodemus sylvaticus. NCBI lineage: Eukaryota > Metazoa > Chordata > Mammalia > Rodentia > Muridae > Apodemus > Apodemus sylvaticus. Next base: position 53,484,300 of record NC_067490.1, read on the forward strand.
GTTTTATATGGTACAAACATGAATGCCATTTTCTATGTCTTTGATGGATTTCATAAAAATGTTATGATTAATAAAATAGGCTTGCACATAGCATCAGTTGATATATGTTGAGTCATTTATCTAAATCAGGTTCAATGAAAAATTATTTGTGAGCATAAAACTCATAAGATATCATATAAATAATTTATCAGCTACAGAAGTACATAAACAGCCTAAAAGTTTCTAAGTGTAAATTGGAAGAGAATCTTTTACCCAGTAGCCACAGACATCAAATTCAGAAAACTAAACCAAATCTTTTATTATAAGGTCGGCTAAATTACAGCATGAATTCAAGGCTCAGTCTCAGACGGTGTCAGCAGTTAAAGCAAGGGCATTGATTAGTAACGAATAGGATTGCATAACTTGGGATGGGGAGATGAAGAGGAACCTATTGGAGTCAAGAACTTTGAACCCTCAGATTCTAAAGAGTTTATCTCTCCTTTAGACCCAACAAGCAGCTGAAAGAGTCAGAGGCAGATATTGGTACCCAATGAACAAACAGAAGCAGCTAACCCCTGCTGCTAAATTAGGGAAGGCTGAAAGAAGATGAAGAAAAGGGCAATCCTGTAGGAGGACCAGCAGTTTCACTTAATTGTGACCCCTGAGATCTCTCAAACACTGAACCACCAAACAGGCAGGATACACAAGCTTATAGGAGGCTCCCAACACACATACAGTAGAGGACTGCCTGGTCTGTGTTCATTCAGAGATGATGCATCTAACGCTCAAGAGACTGGAGGTGCCAGGGAGTTTAGAGGTCAGGGAGGTTGGGGACATCCACATGGAGACAGGGGGATGGGGAGAAGGTACAGGTATGTTGAACAGTCAAAAAGTGTGTGGCAGAGAGATAAAATATGGAGTGTAAAAAATAAATTAATTGGCGGCCACCATTTACACCAGGGAGCCAGGCAGCTCCACAACCTTCTGTGAACACCCTGCCAGGAGAGAGTGATATGCCAGCAGTGCTTTCACTTCTGAGCCCTGAGGTGAGACCTCCACCTTCTCTCTGGAGAGGAACAGCTAGGAGTGCACAGGGCATATGATCAGTGAAGCTGCTGAGACAGGAGTCTTCCCTTCTGGTCACCATTTGTACCAGGGAGCCACTCCACAGCCTTCTATGCACAGACCCTGCCAGAAGAGAATTGGTCTCCCAGAAGTACAGGCACAGGCTAACAGGCACACAGGTGGAACAAGCACCAGCCAGAGACAGCAAAACCAACTAACACCAGAGATAACCAGATGGCGAACAGTAAGTGCAAAAACACTACTAACAGAAATCAAGGCTATTAAGCAACATCAGAACCCAGGTCTCCCACCACATCAAGTCCAGGATACTCCAACACACCAGAAAAGCAAGAGTTGGATTTAAAATATCATCTCATGATGCTGATAGAGGACTTTAAGAAGGACATAAATAACTCCCTTAAAGAAACACAGGAGAACATGGGTCGAGAGGTAAAAGCCCTTAAAAAGGAAACACAAGTCAAACTATCATTATTTGCAGACGACATGATCGTCTACCTAAGTGACCCAAAGAACTCCACTAGAGAGCTCCTACAGCTGATAAACAACTTCAGCAAAGTGGCAGGTTATAAAATCAACACAAGCAAATCAGTGGCCTTCCTATACTCAAAGGATAAGCAGGCTGAGAAAGAAATTAGGGAAATGACCCCCTTCACAATAGCCACAAACAGTATAAAGTATCTTGGAGTGACTCTTACCAAACATGTGAAAGATCTGTATGACAAGAACTTCAAGACTCTGAAGAAGGAAATGGAAGAAGACCTCAAAAAATGGGAAAACCTCCCATGCTCATGGATCGGTAGAATCAATATAGTTAAAATGGCCATTTTGCCAAAAGCAATATACAGATTCAATGCAATACCCATCAAAATCCCAACTCAATTCTTCACAGAGTTAGAAAGAGCAATTATCAAATTCATCTGGAACAACAAAAAACCCAGGATAGCTAAAACTATTCTCAGCAACAAAAGAAAATCTGGGGGAATCAGTATCCCTGACCTCAAGCAATACTACAGAGCAATAGTGTTAAAAACTGCATGGTATTGGTACAGTGACAGGCAGGAGGATCAATGGAACAGGATTGAAGATCCAGAAATGAACCCACACACCTATGGCCACTTGATCCTCGACAAAGAGGCTGAAAACATCCATTGGAAAAAAGATAGCCTTTTCAACAAATGGTGCTGGTTCAACTGGAGGGCAGCATGCAGAAGAATGCGAATTGATCCATCCTTGTCTCCTTGTACTAAGCTCAAATCCAAATGGATCACGGACCTCCACATAAAGCCAGACACTCTGAAGCTAATAGAAAAGAAACTGGGGAAGACCCTTGAGGACATCGGTACAGGGAGAAAGTTTCTGAACAGAACACCAATAGCGTATGCTCTAAGAGCAAGAATTGACAAATGGGACCTCATAAGGTTACAGAGTTTCTGTAAGGCAAAGGACACCATCAGGAGGACAGATCGGCAACCAACAAATTGGGAAAAGATCTTCACCAATCCTACATCAGATAGAGGGCTAATATCCAATATATATAAAGAACTCAAGAAGTTAGACTCCAGAAAACCGAACAACCCTATTAAAAAATGGGGTACAGAGTTAAACAAAGAATTCTCACCTGAAGAACTTCGGGTGGCAGAGAAGCATCTTAAAAAATGCTCAACTTCATTAGTCATTAGGGAAATGCAAATCAAAACAACCCTAAGATTTCATCTTACACCAGTCAGAATGGCTAAGATTAAAAATTCAGGAGACAGCAGGTGTTGGAGAGAGTGTGGAGAAAGAGGAACACTCCTCCACTGCTGGTGGGGTTACAAATTGGTACAACCACTCTGGAAATCAGTCTGACGGTTCCTCCGAAAACTGGGCACCTCACTGCCAGAAGATCCTGTTATACCACTCCTGGGCATATATCCAGAGGATTCCCCACCATGTAATAAGGATACATGCTCTACTATGTTCATAGCAGCCCTATATATAATTGCCAGATGCTGGAAAGAACCCAGGTATCCCTCAACAGAAGAGTGGATGCAAAAAATATGGTATATCTATCTACACAATGGAGTACTATTCAGCCATTAGAAACAATGAATTCATGAAATTCTTAGGCAAATGGATGGAGCTAGAGAACATCATACTAAGTGAGGTAACCCAGACTCAAAAGGTGAATCATGGTATGCACTCACTAATAAGTGGTTATTAACCTAGAAAACTGGAATACCCAAAACATAATCCACACATCAAATGAGATACAAGAAGAAAGGAGGAGTGGCCCCTGGTTCTGGAAAGACTCAGTCAAACAGTATTCGGCGAAACCAGAACGGGGAAGTGGGAAGGGGTGGGAGGGAGGACAGGGGAAGAGAAAGGACTATCGGGGAGTGGGGGGGGGGGCTAGAAAAGGGGAAATCATTTGAAATGTAAATAAATTATATTGAATAAAAAAATAAAAAAAAGAGAAAAAAAAAGAAATACAGAAAAACACAAGCAAACAAGTGAATGAAATGAACAAAACCATCCAGGATCTAAAAATGGAAGTAGAAACAATAAAGAAATCACAAAGTGAGACATCTCTGGAGATAGAAAACCTTGGAACGAATTCAGGAGCCATAGATGCAAACATCAACAACAGAATACAAGAGATTAAAAAAAAAGAACCTCAGGTGCTCAAGATACCATAGAAAATATTGACTCAACAGTCAAAGAAAATGCAAAATGCATAAAGATGGCACCTCAAAACATCCAGGATTGCCAGAACACAAAGAGAAGACCAAACCTAAGGATCATAGGCATAGACGAGAGTGAGAGTGAGGATTTACATCATAAAGGCCCAGTAAATATCTTCAACAAAATTGTAGGAAAAAACTTCCCTAACCTAGAGAAAGAGATGCCCATGAACATACAAGAAGCCTTCAGAACTCCACACAGACTGGGCCAGAACAGAAAATCCTCACAGCACATAATAATCAAAACACCAAATTCACTAAACAAAGAAAGAATATTAAAAGCATACAGAAGAATGCAAATGATGGGGATTACATTGAATCTGTAGATTGGTTTTGGCAAGATGGCCATTTTAACTATATTAATCCTGCCAATCCATGAGCATGGAAGATTTTTCCATTTTCTGAGGTCTTCTTCCATGTCCTTCTTCAGAGACCTGAAGTTCTTGTCATACAGATCTTTAATTTATTTGGTCACAGTCACACCAAGATACATTATATTATTTATGGCTATTGTGAAGGGTGTCATTTCCCTAATTTCTTTCTCAGCCTGCTTATCCTTTGAGTATAGAAAGGCTACTGATTTACTAGAGTTGATTTTATAACCAGCCACTTTGCTGAAGTTGTTTATCAGCTGTAGGAGTTCTCTACTAGAGTTTTTTGGTTCACTTAAGTAGACTATCATATAATCTGCAAATAGTGATAGTTTGACTTCATCCTTTCCAATTTGTATCCCCTTGACTTCCTTATGTTGTCTAATTGCTCTAGCTAGGACTTCTAGTACTATATTGAAAAGATAAGGAGAGAGGGGGCAGCCTTGTCTAGTACCTGATTTTAGTGGGATTGCTTCAAGATTCTCTGCATTTAGTTTGATGTTGGCTACCGGTTTGCTGTATATTGCCTTTACTATGTTTAGGCATGGGCCTTGAATTCCTGTTCTTTCCAAGACTTTTAGCATGAAAGGATGCTGAATTTTGTCAAATGCTTTTTCATCATCTAATGAAATGTCCATGTGTTTTTTTTTCTTTGAGTTTGTTTATGTAGTGGATTGTATTGATGGATATCCATATATTAAACCATCCCTGCATCCCTGGTTTGAAGCCTACTTGATTATGGAAAATGATCTTTTTGATGTGTTCATGGATTCAGTTGGCAAGAATTTTATTGAATATTTTTGCATCGATGTTCTTATGAATTTGGCCTGAAGTTCTCTTTCTTTGTTGGATCTTCGTGTGGTTTTGGTATTAGCAGAATTGTGGCTTTGTAGAAGGAGTTGGGTAGTGTTCCTTCTATTTCTATTTTGTGTAATAGTTTGAAGAGTATTGGTGTTAGATCTTCTTTGAAGGTCTGATAGGATTATGCACTAAAACCATCTGGTCCTGTGCTTTTTTGGTTGGAAGACTTTCTATGACCCCTTCTATTTCTTTAGGGGTTATGGGACTGTTTAGATAATTTATTTGATCCTGATTCAATTTTGGTATTTGGTATCTGTCTAGGAAATTGTCCATTTTCTCCAAATTTTCCAGTTGTGTTGAGTATAGGCTTTTTTAGTAGGACCTAATGATTTTCTTTTTAATTTCCTCAGTTTCTGTTGTCATATATCCCTTTTTCACTTCTAATTTTGTTAATTTGGATACTGTCTCTGTGCCCTTTGGATGGTTTTGCTCAGTTCTTCACTTGCTTGTTTGTGTTTCCTATAATTCTTAAAGAGATTTTTGTGTTTCCTCTTTCATGACTTCTGCCTGTTGACCAACCTTCCTGTATTTCTTTAAGTGACTTTTGCATTTCCTCTTTATTGGCTTCTTTTGACCCATATGCTCCTGAATTTCTTAAAATGATTTTCGTGTTTCCCTTGTAAGGACTTCTACCTTTTGATTCATTTTCTCCTGTATTTCTTTAAGAGATATATTTATGCCCTTCTTGTGTTCCTCTAACAGCATTATGACCAGTGATTTTAAATGCAAATCTTGTTTTTCTGGTGTGTTGGGGTATCCAGGACTTGCAGTTGTTGGACAATTGGGTTCAGATGCTGCCATATTGCCTTGATTTCTGTTAGTAACGTTCCTACATCTGCCTTTTGCCATCTGGTTATCTCTGGCATTAGTTGGTCCTGTTGTCACTGGTTGGTGCTTCAACCTCCTGTGAGCCTGTAAGGCTATTTCTGCACCACTGGATGACTGGGTTTCCCCTGGCACAGATTACTGATGTGCTGCCCTACTCTTGGGTGCTGTTGGAGCCTTGTTGTGTCTTGCCCAAGCAATGTTATACTCAAGTTGTCTCTGTGAACCTGGTGCTGCCTGTCTGCTCTGTCACGGAATGAAGATGGTGAATGCTGCATGTACCTTTTCCAAGTGCTGATCACTCTTCAGGGTCCCGTGACAAGGCTAGCACACAGATAGCCCACAGAGCTGCCCTGGCCCTGGGTGCAGGTAGAAACCTGATGGGCTGAGACCCAAGTGATGTCAAACTCAGGATATCTCTTTTTTACCTAGTGCTGCCTGTCAGGTCTGTCCTGTGTTCCGGAGGCAAGATGCTGGATACCCCTTCCAAATGCTGATGTGGGGCAAAAGTCCCCTGACAGGGCTTGCACACAGATGGCCTACAGAGGTACCCAGGCCCTGGGTGCAGGCAGAAGCCTGACAGGGTGAGACCCAAGTATTGTTAGACTTGGGATATCTCTGTGTCCCTGGCACTGTCTGTCAGGTCTGTCAGGCATCAGGGAGCCACGATGGCAGAGACCCCCTCCCAAAAGACAGCATTTTCACAAATGGTGCTGATTTATCTGTCAGTCAACATGTAGAAGAATGCAAATTGATCTACTCTTATCTCCCTGTACACAACTCAATCCAAATGGATCAAGGACCTTCATATAAAACTAGATACACTGAGTCTAATAGAAGTGAAAGTAGGGAAAAATCTCAAACACATGGGAACAGGAGAAAGTTCCTGAACAAAACACCAATGATTTATGCTCTCAGATCAAGGATCGATGACAAGTGGGACCTCATAAAATTACAAAGCTTCTTTAAGGAAAAGGACACTGTCAGTAGATCAAATGGCAACCAACTAATTAGGAAAAGAACTTTACCAATAACTACATCTGATAGAGGTCTAATATCCAGTATATACAAAGAGCTTAAGAAGTTAGACTCCAGAGAACCAGATAATCCTATTTAAAAAGTGGGGAACAGCCAGGTGTGGTGGCGCATGCCTGTAATCCCAGCACTTGGGAGGCAGAGCAGGCGGATTTCTGAGTTCAAGGTCGGCCGGGTCTACAGAGTGAGTTCCAGGACAGCCAGGACTCCACAGAGAAACCCTGTCTCAAAAAAAAAGCGGACAATTCTCAAATGAGGAAACTCAAAGGGCTGAGAAACACCTAAAGAAAAGTTCAACATCCTTAGTCATCAGGGAAATGCAAATCAAAACAACCCTGAGATTCCACCTCACACCAGTCAGAATGGCTAAGATCAAAATCTCAGGTGACAATAGATGCTGGCAAGGATTTGGAGAAAGAGGAACACTCCTCCTTTCTTGGTGGGATTACAAGATGATAAAATCACTCTGGAAATAAGTTTGGTGGCTCCTCAAATAACTGAGCACCTGAGGACCCAGCTACACTACTCCTGGGAATATACCCAGAAGATGCTCCAATATGTAATTAGGCCACATGCTCCACTATGTTCAGAGCAGCCATATTTACAATAGCCAGAAGCTGGAAAGAACCAAGATGTCCCTCAACAGAGGAATGGATACAGAAAATGTGGTACATTCGCACAATAAAGTACTAGCTAGCCATTAAAAACAATGACTTCTTAAAATTTGCAGGCAAATGGATGGAACTGAAGAATATCATTCTGAGCAAGGTTTCTCAGTCACAAACAAACAAACATGGTATGTACTCACTGATAAGTGGATATTAGCCCAAAAGTTCAGAAAATCCAAGATTCAATTCACAGAGCATATGAAACCTAAGAAGAAAGAAAACCAAAATGTGGATGCTTCAGTGCTTTTTAAACGTGTGAACAAAATACTCACAGGAGGAAATGTGAGTGGAGCAGTGAGTGAAGGAAAGGCCATCCTTAAACTGCCCCATCTTGGGTTCCATCCCATATAAGCCCCCAAAGCTGAATGTTATCATTGGTGCCAGGAAGTGTTTGCTGATAGAAGCCTGATACGGCTGTTTCCTGAGAGGCTTTGTCAGAAACTGACAAATACAGAGGAGGATGCTCACAGCCAACCATTGAACTGAGCTCCAGGGTCCCAGATGGAGGAAATGGAGAAGGGACTGATGGAGCTGAGGGGGATTGCAGCCCCATGGATGGAGCAACAGTGTCAACAGGCCAGATGTGCTAGAGCTCCCGGGGACTGGACCATCTAACCAAGAATACACATGGAACAACCCATGGCACTGGTCACATAAGTGGCAGAAGATGTCCTTGTTGAACATCAGTGGAAGGAGAGGCCCTCGGGCCTGAGAGTGGTCAATGTACGGGAATGTGTAGGGGAATGCCAGGTTGGAAGGATGGGAGTAGGTAGGAAGGGGAATGCTCATAGAGGCAGGGGGAAGGGGGATGGGATAAGTGGTTTCTGAAGGGGAGACCTGGAAAGAGGGAAACATTTGAAATGTAAATAATAAAAATATCCAAGAAAAAAAAGAACGAGAAGAGAAAGTTCATGTAAAAATCACTTGAGTGGGAAAGATTCTTCACATGAGAGAAGGACATCACTGTCTGGATTCTAGGAGTTTTCAAAATAAATTCCATATTATCTCTTGATTTTGACACTTCCAATCTAAAAATGTTATTTTCCCCTTATAATTTACTTTGGAAAGATTTTCATTTTTACCTCGAGTACTACGTCTCATGGGAGTTCCTTCATCTCATAGAAAGAATGCTACTAGAAAGAAGATCTATTCGTTTCTTATTCACCCTATCTTTAATAAAAAAGTTTGTAACTCTCACATCTGGGATTTTACAAAAAAAATTATAAAAATTTATAATCTAAATGTTATAAATCTATAACATTTGCATGCCCAGATGTGTTAGAGTAAAAAAGTAAAATGAGGTCAAGTTGTTAACTTCATGAGCACTCAAGGTTATGGCCATAGGTAATGAAGGTATGATTCTACCTGAATGTCTGTGAGAATTGCCCACTTAAAGAACTCTAGACCAAAACATTTATGTTAGTAGTTTCTAAGAGCATTATGTCCTTCCTCCTTTTGACTTGTGATTACAAACTGCCAAAGGAGCTTCCATGGCACTAGAAATACTTCTAGAGTAGAAAGTGAATATTTGAGGCAGCATGTTGCCAGGGTGAGGTAACTCTAGCTCACAGCAATACATATCATTTTATTTAATGCACAATTTATTATGATGTGCAGCAACTTTAAACAACATCCATTTATTAGCTCATTGTTTCTAAATATTCAGAAGTTCAGATCTGGAATAGCTGCATTCTTTGTTCCAAGTCTCACTGTTCTAAAACTAAGACATTAGCCAGAGATATAGTTAGCATCTGGATTCAAGGACTCTTCCATGCTCCCTGACTGTTTGCAGAATTATTTATTGGTGTTTCTAAGACAGAATTCTCCTGTGCTTTCCTTACTAGCAGTTGGAAACTGCTCTCAGTAAACACAGGCTGCTGACTTTTCCTGGTTATATCCTTCTAACACACTCCCTGGCCCCAGGTACTGGGCAAGATTGATGTTGGCTGTCTTCCAAGCCTCTAGGAGTCAATCTATCTTTCTTTTCTTCCACAGGCATACAAATCTCTACTCTAAAGATTACAGATAATTAACTCAGATAAGTTTCCTTTCTTAAGGTCAACTCACTGAGAGTTTAATGGAACCTGCCAAATCCCTCTTCAGAAGTACCTTTGTTAGTGTATAAATAATCCAGATGAGTACAAATATCAGGGATTATTTTAGAAATTGTTCTATTGCTGTGAAAAGACAGTATTATACAGGGAGTTTGCTTACAGTTTCCCTTAGTTCATGATCATCCTGGCAAGGAATATGGACACCTGGTATTGGAGGTAGAGCTGGAAACTTACATCTTATCCAAAGACAGCAAGCAGAAAAGCCAGACAAAAGCCTACCCTAAACTTTTGAAACTAAAAATCTACCACGAGTGACACACATCCTCCAATGAGGCCATATGGCATAATCCTTGATAAACAGTCTACTAAACACTCAAATATTTGAGCTTATTGGGGACATTTTTATTCAAACCATCACAGGGTTGTCTTACTGAGCATTTCTTTTGCTGTGGTAAACACCATGACCATAAGGAATTTGGAAAGGAAAAGATTTATTTCAGTTTTCAGTTCTCAGGTCACACACCATTGCTGAAGAAAGTCAGGGCAGAAACTGTAAGCAGGGCAGTAGCGTGAAGGAAGGAACTAATAGACTTGACTTGCTTCAGCCTGCTTTCTTATAACATCCAGGACCATTAGCCCAGGAGTTGTTCCACTCATAGTGACCTGGGCCCTCCGCCATTAATCATCAAGAAAATGCACCACAGGCTCACCCAAAAGCCCATATGGTAGGGATGTTTTCTCAACTGAAGTACTTCTTCCATAATTACACTAGCTTCTTTTAAGGTAACACAAAACTATCCAGCACAAGGAGCCAGGAGTTTGGGAAACACCTTAGATTTCTGCCTATCTTACATTAGTGAGGGGTCCAACATGCAACCCCCAAAGTATCTGCTACCTATTTTTTAAGTTACCTTGTATTTTTACTCAAATTTATGAGGGATAAGCCAAATTTAGCAAGATGAGTCTGAATTAAGAAGTATCCTCCTTGAATTTAATTAAACAAATTCAATTAATAGTTTGTATTATGCTAGTACCTGCATTAATAAACAATTCGTAGAAATAATATAGTGAAAATGACCATCTTACCAAAGCAATCTATAGATGCAATTACCATCAAAACTCCAACAAAATATTTCACAAACCTAGAAAGAGCGATTCTCAATTTTATGTGGAAAATATAAAACACCAAGGATAGCCAAAGATCCTGAACAATAAAAGAACTTCTGGAGGAATCACCATACCTGACCTCAATCTGTACTATAGGGGAATAGTGATAAAAAACTACATGCTTATGATACAGAAACAGGCTGAGCAATAAGATAGAATCAAAACCCAGAAATAAACCCATGCACCTACAGACACTTGATCTTTGACAAAAAAAGCCAAAACCATACAGTAGAAAAAAGAAAATATTTTTAACAAATGGTGCTAGACTAACTGAAGACCTACAAGTAAAAGAATGCAAATTGATCTATATTTATTACCCTGCACATAGCTCAAGACCAAATGGATCAAGGATTGCAAAATAAAATCAGATACACTGAATTTAATAGAAGAGAAAGTGGGAGTGAACCTCTTGAACACATTGGCACAGGGGAACATTTCCTGAACTGAACACCAATGGCTCAGATTCTAATATCAAGAACTGACAAATAGAACCTCCTGAAACTGAAAAGCTTCTGTAAGGCAAAGCACATAATCATTAGGATAAATTGACAAACTAGAGTCTGGGAAAAGATCTTCACTAACCCTACATCTTATAGAAGGCTAATATCTAAACTACATAAAGAACTCAAGAAGTTAGACTCCAACAAACCAACTAACATAATCAAAAAATGGAATACAGAGCTAAACAGAGACTTCTCAACAGAGGATTCTCAAATAGCTTAGAAGCACTTAAAGAAACGTTCCCCATTATCCACATCATCACCAACATGTATTGTCACCTGAGGTTTTGATCTTAGCCATTCTGACTGGTATAAGCTGGAATCTCAGGGCCATTTTGAATTGCATTTTTTTGATCACTAAGAACTTTGGACATTTCTTTAGCTGCTTCTCAGTCATTCCAGATTCCACTGTTGTAAATTCTCAGTGTATTTCTATACCTTGTTTTTTGATTGGGTTGTTTGGTTTTTTGAATTTTAAATATTTAGAATATTAGCCTTCTATTGAATGTGGGGTAAGTGAAAACTTTTCACAATCTGTATGTGGCCAATTTGTCTTATTGACTATGTCCTTTGCCTTACAGAAGCTTTCCAGTTTCATGAGGTCTCATTTATCAATTCTTGATCTTAGAGCATGAGCCATTGGAGTTCTAGTTAGAAAATTTCCCCCTGTGCCAATTAGTTCAAATCTCTTTCCCACTTTCTCTTCTATTAGATTGAGTGTGTCAAGTTTATGTTGAGGTCCTTGATCCACTTGGACTTGAGCTTTGGACAAGGTGACAAATATGGGTCTGTTGTCATTTTTCTACATACAGACAGCCAGTTAGAGTAGCACCATTTACTGAAGATTCTTTTTTTCCATTGTATATTTTGGCATCTTTGTCAAAGATCAAGTGTGCCTAAGTGTGTGGTTTTATTTCTGGGTCTTCAATTCTACTCCATTGACCAACCTGTCTGTCTCTGTACCAATACCATGCAGTTTTTAATCATTATTGCTCTGTAGTAGAGCTTGATGTAAAAGATGTTGATTCCCTCAGCTGTTCTTTTATTGCTAATAATTGTTTTTGCACTACAAAGCTTCTGTAAGGCAAAGAACATGGTCAATAGGACAAAATGGCAACCAACAAATTGGGAAAAGATCTTTAATAATCCTACATCCAATAGAGGGCTAATATCCAATGTATACAAAGAACTCAAGAAGGTAGTCTCCAGAGAACCAAATAACCCTATTAAAAAATGGGGCCCAGAGATAAACAGGGAATTCTCAACTGAGGAAACTTGAATGACTCTAAAGCACCTAAAGAAATGTTCAGCTTCCTTAGTTATTAGGGAAATGCAAATCAAAACAACACTGAGATTCCACCTAACACCAGACAGAATGGCTAAGATAAAAATTCAGGGGACAGCAGATGCTAGAGAGGATGTGGGAAAAAAGGAACACGTCTCCATTGTTGGTGGGATCGAAAGCTGGTAAAACCACTCTGGAAATCAGTTTGGTAATTCCTCAGAAAATTAGACATAGTACTACCTGAGGACCCAGCTATACACTCCTGGGCATATACCCAGAAGATGCTCCTACATGTTCTTCTATGTTCATAGCAGCCTTATTTAAAATAGTCAGAAGCTGGAAACTACCCAGAAGTCCTTCAACAGAGGAATGGATACAGAAACTCTGGTATATATACACAATGGAGTACTATTCAGCTATTAAAAACAATGAATTCATGAAATTCTTAGGCAAATGAATGGAACTAGAAAGTGTCATCCTGAGTGAGGCAACCCAATCACAAAAGAAAACACATGGTTTGCACTCATTGATAAGTGGATGTTAGCCCAATAGCTCAAAATAAACAAGTTACAATTCACCCAGCACAGAAAGCTCAAGGAGAAGGAGGACTGAAGTGGGGGTGCTTTGGTTCCTCTTAGAAAGGGAACAAAATACTCACAGAAGCACTAAAGGAGACAAAAGTGTAGAGCAGAGACTGAAGTAAAGGCCACCAGAGGCTGCCCTACCTGGGGATTCATCCTAAAAACAGTCACCAAAGACTGACACTACTATGGACAACAAGAAGTGTTTACCAAAAGGAATATGCCATGGTTGTCTCCCAGAGGGGCCCTGCCAGAGCCTTACAAATACAGAGACAAATGTAAGCAGCCAACCATTGGTTTGGGCGTGGGGTCCCCAATGGAGAAGCTGGATGGAGGTCTGGAGGAGCTGAAGGGTTTTTCAGCCCCATGGAAAGAACAATGACCCACCCAGAGGCCCCAGGACTCCCAGGTACTAAATCATCATAGAAGGGGTACACATGGTTCTAGCCAAAAATATTGCAGAGGAATGCCTGGTTGGGCATCAGTGGGAGAAGTGGTCCTTGGTCAGGTGAAGACTTAATAGATGCCCCCCCCAACAAAGGGAAATTGAGGGGGGGGGCGTGGGTCAGGTGGAGGGGCATATATATGGAGGCAGGGTGTGGGAAGGGAGGTTGGGAGTCTTTGGGGAGGGGGAAATTGGGAAAGGGTTTACCATTGGCAATGTAAGTGAAGATTATATTTAATAAATTAAAAAAAAGAATTGTTTTTGCTATTCTGGGGTTTTTGCCTTTCCAGATGAATTTGAGAGGAGCTAGAAGAGGCTGAGGTTTGAGGGTGACCATGTAGAAGGACTAGCATTCGCAATTAACCTGGGCCCCCAAGATCTCTCAGACACTGGATCACCAACCAGGCAGGATACATCAGCTGATATGAGGCTCCTGACAAATATACAGCAGAGGACTGCTGGACCTGGGTTCATTTGGAGAAGATGCACCTAACCCTCAAGAGACTGGAGGCCCCAGGAAGTTTATAGGTCTGGTGGGGTAGTGGTAGGCGAATATCCTCATGGAGACAGAGGAAGTATGAGATGTGGAACAGTGGGATGTATGAGATGTGGGACAGTGGGAGGGTTGACCAGGAGGGGAATAAAATGTGGAGTGTAAAAAAAGAGAGAGAGAGAGAGAGAAAGAATAAATAAATAAATAAATAAATAAATAAATAACAATATTCAATATCCTTATTCATTATGGAAATGCCAATCAAAATAACCCTGAGATTCTACCTCACACCAGTCAAAATGGCTAAGATCAAAAACTCAACTGACAGTACATGTTGACAAGTATGTGGATAAAGGGTAATACTCCTCCATTGCTGGTGGATTACAAACTGGTACAACCACTTTGGAAGTTCCTCAGAAAATTGGAAATAGCTCTACCTGAATAACCATCTATACTGCTCCTGAGCATAAGCCCTACAGATATTCCACAGTATCACAAAGACATGTGCTCTGCCATGTTCAAAGCAGCCTTATTTGTAATATTCAGAAACTGGAAACAATCCAGATGTCCCTTAACAATGGGTATAGAACATGTGGTTTATTTACACAATTGAATAGTATTCAGCTGTTAAAAACAAGAACATCATGAATTTCACAGGCAAATGGATTGAACTAGAAAATACAATCCTAAGTGAAGTAACCGAGACCCAAAAGAACATGCATAGCATGCCCTCATGGATAAGTGGATATTAGCCAAAAAATACAGAGTACCCATGATAAATTCCACAGACCCTGAAAAGTTTAACAAGAAGGAAGGCCTAAGAAATGATGCTTCAAGCACACTTAGAAGGGGGAACAAGATAATCATGGGAGGCAGATGGAGGGAGGGATCTGGGTATCAGAGGGGAAGGAGAGGGGGGAAAGGAGGATAGGATAAGGTATGGGTGGAGACAGGAGAGAAACCCCAGAGAGCCAGGAGAATGAATTGAAATATGCAGCTGTTGGAGGTAGGGACTGGAGGGGGGCATCTAGAAAGTTCCAGAGACCTGAGTGGCCTTTGCCAAAATGGCCAATAGTGGGAATATGGAACATGAAGAAACCACCTCTAGTAGTTAAGACAGACCCCCCCCCGCCCCCAAGTAAAGGAATGAAGGAATCTAACACATCTTCAAATTTTTCAACCCAAAATTGTTCCTTTCTAAAAGAAATATAGGAGAAAAAATGGAGCAGAGACTGAACAAATGGCAGGTCCAACTTAGGATGTAGCCCATGAATGGGCTCCTAACCCTGACACTTTTACTGATTATATGTTTTGCTTGCGGATAGAAGCCTAGCATGGATGTCCTCTGAGAGGCTCTACCAGCACCTGACTGAGACAGATGTAGATACTCACAGCCAACCATTGGACTGAGGTCAGGGACCCCAATGGAAGAGTTAGGGAAAGGACTGAATGAACTGAAGGGGATGGCAACCCTATAGGAAGAACAACAGTATCAACTAACCTGGAATGCTGGGAACTCCCAGAGACTAAGCCACCAAACAAAGGGCATACACAGGCTGGTCTGGGCCCCTGGAACATATGTCTGGTCTCAGTTGGAAAGGATGAGCCTAATCCTATAGAGACTTGATGCCCCAGTAATGGAAGATGCACCCTCTCAGAGGCTAAGGGGCGTACGTAGAGGAAAGAACTCTGCAATGGGGGACCAGGAGGGTAGGGAACATTTGGGACATAAATAAATTAAGTATTTAATTAATTTTAAAAAGGCAAGATATAGCTCAACATTTATCATGATCAGTGTTTTCAGTCATTTTCTCTTCTACACTGCGTCCTTAAATAGTATGGATCTTTAATAAGGATTATGCCATCAGACAATGACAACTGTGTAACTACCAAATGCAAAAACCCAAGAGCTTCTAAACGCTTTACTCCCTTCTTATCCTGCATTATGAACATTATTTGAATGAATTACAACAGACTCAATGAATATTTTCATATATAATTGTTACATTTTATCTAGTCTATTAAATCTAACATTTAAACTCTACGTCCTGTTACTATAAATTAAATATCTGCTACTTTTATGGATATAGGCATAAGTGAATCTCATGCTGAAAGATGAGCCATGAAGATTGTGAGAAGCTGAGTTATATTTAGAAACACATTACTAGAGGTGGTTATTTAAATTTCATCTCTGGATGAAGTCCTTTTTCCATTTTATAATGGTTGTGTTCAACAGTTCTGATAATTTGATCACTTAACTGCTTGGGGGCCCAAGTGACATTGTGGATTTTTATACAAACAGTAGCAGTGCTTCAGCTGTGATTAGTGGCACACAACAGCATCATGTTAGTCTTTCTAAATGTATTCGCAGCTCTGGAAGACATCTCTGCTCATCTTTGCTATGGTTTTTAAACAACTCTATGCCCTATTGGTGGACTAAAGAAAGGCAAATGAGAATATGAACTAACTCCAGAGCCTTTTTCTTTGCTCTGTATGCACCTTATTCACCGCCCCCCCCCAAGTTTGAGAACTGTACACTGTTCTGTGAATACTTACTACACACCAAGTACTATGCTGAGAACCTGATTTACATGCTTTATCCTCATCTAATCTCATAAAAAACTTTATGAAATATACAATATCAATATTCTCATATAAAAGCTACAAAAGAGATTGTATGACATATATATGGCAAATAAAACCATATAGCTAGTAATAAGCCAATAAAGATTCAAACCCAGGCAGTCTCATGCTATGGCCAATATATACTGAACATTCTGCAAAATCCTGTGTAGGGGTGACTAGATTAACTACACAATTGCTACATAAGAGTTTGCAGAAATTAGGAGAATTTTCTTCCAGTCTTTAAAGCCAAGATGACTGGAAGGCACAGATTCATAAAAATACTATGAGATATTATGCATAAACATACTACCAAGTATACTTTAATATGATGTATTATTATGAAGTGCTTTTTGTTTTCCTACACAACATGTGTTCATTGAGCTATCAGCAGCTGTATTATTAAATATTGATTTCTCAAATAGAAAAGTGGCTATAAAATTATTTCTCTACTTAAAATTAAAAAAAAAGACCACAAAAGCAACTTTCTGAAACCACATATTTCTAATTCAATTCTTGTTAGTCACTTTTAAGAAATAAATTTTAAAATATTTTATATCCCATAGAAGCATACCTAATGAGGGATATGTACAATACAGGTCAGACTTATGAGTCCTCATCTCCTAAAATCACCAGCCAGGTCGCAAATCCTTCAGGAAGGGTTTGGGTGAGTTTTAAGAGTAATCTTTTATAGAAGCAAAATGATGGAAAAGTACTACCAAGTATGTTTATTATCTGTCACAGAAATTATCCTTTTGAAGGTTGTCTCTTTTCTTTTGTAGGAGCAAAGTGTTCTCAAGAATTCAAAGGCTTCCAGGGGATGATTCATAGTTCAACTGTTCTAGCACACATACTCTAAAATCAGAAAACAAAGCTGTCTTTCAGTTTCCCACATGGGAAGAAACATGCATATCCGCATATCCACTTTTAAAATGACCAACAGAACAAGCCTCTATATCCATCAACAGATAAACAGAGAAAGAAAATGTGTGTGTGTGTGTGTGTGTGTGTGTGTGTGTGTGTGTGTGTGTGTGTGTTATATACACAAAATAGAATTTAGGCAGCTATAAAGAAAACAAAAATTTGAAGAAATGAAATCAATTGGAAATTATATGCTAAGAAAAAATCCATAATTAAAAAGACAAATGTCACATTTACTCTCATGCAGAAACTAGGTTTAAAATTCTATACATTTGCATGTGTGTGTTTATACATGTGTGTTCATATGTTAAAAAACACATAAATGAGATCAAAAGAATGGAGAATGGAATCTCAAAGGATATGGAAAATAAAGAGTACTGAATTACATATTGTAATATGAATGTGGAAAGGGGAAGGACAGGAACCAGGAGGGGACATAGAAGAGATAATGAGGGAGAGGTTCACAAATGAAAGATTTAAAGTCATATGTATGAAGAGTCAATGATAAAAATATACTGCTTTTCAGGCTATTCTAAAAACCTTAATTTTAAATATATTAACAATTTTCTCAGATGAATTTTGTAGACATGTTCCAGGCCTCTCTTCCTGAAACTTCTGGCCATTTACTAGATGAAGCTAAAAATACAGCAATTAGGGACAGCAGAGATAGTTTAATGTGTGAGAGTATTTGATGGGCAAATATGAGGACATGATCTTGAATATTGAGAATCCACATAAAAAAAAAACAGTCATGGGCCATACATGCCTTTATCCCCAGCACCAGGTGAGCAGATCTCAAATGACAAAGTAGAGATAAGGATACAGCAAACACACACACACACACACACACACACACACATGCACTTGTATGGTGGATAATATAAATGTATATAGCTGAAAAAGATCAAATGAAATGCAAATGTGTGTGTGTGTGTGTGTGTGTGTGTGTGTGTGTGTGTGTGAGAGAGAGAGAGAGAGAGAGAGAGAGAGAGAGAGAGAATAGAAAGTGTAGTGTTTGTAACCTTAGCTTAGATGACAAGCTATGTTGAAAAAGAACTCTGATTAAGTGAATGACCCATGAGCCTAGCTGCTTTTCTCTATGATAACACAGTGATTTATTAGTTTGTTGTAAAATAATGTGCATCCCTGACCAGTACAGATGTGGATACTCACAGCCAACTCTTAAAATGAGCCTGGTGACCCCAACAGAAGAACTAGGTTTGAAGGGGATTGTAACTTCAGAGGAAGAACAATATTAACTAAGTGGACCAGCCAGAGCTCCCAGGAATTAAAACACCAACCAAAGAGTATACG
The DNA here is from genome assembly GCF_947179515.1 of Apodemus sylvaticus. Taxonomy (NCBI): domain Eukaryota; kingdom Metazoa; phylum Chordata; class Mammalia; order Rodentia; family Muridae; genus Apodemus; species Apodemus sylvaticus. The sequence continues at coordinate 53,503,230 of NC_067490.1, forward strand.
TGGAGGGAGCCATGATTCCAGATACAAATGTAGGAGAGAATGGCCTTATCTGACATCAGTGGGAGGGGAGGCAGGCTTGATGCCCCAGCGTAGTAGGATGCTAGAGTTGAGGCAGGAGTGGGTGAGTGGATGGAGGAGCACTCTCATAGAGACCAGAGGGAGGGGGAAAAGAGGGGATGGGATGGGGGGTTTGTGAAGGGGTAACCTTGAAGGGGGTTATCACTTGAAATGTAAACAAATAAAATGATTCATAAAAAATGATAAGATAATGTGCATCAACTAGCAAGTGCATTCAAGCTACAATTGTAGAATCTATTAGAAAAATAATTGACAAGAACATAAGTTGCTGATTATAGCTCTATAAGCTAGGAAATCCAAATTTAATTTTAACCATCATGGTCTGGTAAAGGCTCCATTTGTCTGAGTTGATATGTCTATATCTTCACAGGTAAAAGAAAAACGGCTCTTCAAACACCTTCTATATGATCCCATTCAGGAAGATAGGGCTCTCATGACCAGTCACCACAAAAGGTCTACCTCAATACAACCATTTAAGAGTTTATATTTCAATGCAAGAATGTTGGGTAGATATAGATACTTAGACCAAAGCATTCTCTATAACTTTTGTCTTTAAAATTATTCACAAAAGACTGTTTATTAACATTCCTATACCTGGAAATCATTATTCTCTTCTAAATAGTTGTTTGTGTTTCCCAACTAAAAATAGTACAGGATATACTGGGTCAATACAGGTACTCTAGTATTCTGCTTCACAAAACTAAAGCAAAGCCAAGATAATGAGCCTTTAGTTTAAATTGATATCAATAAGTTACACCTAAAATGATCAACTGTTTTCTAGAATGTTTTCTAGATTGTTTTAAGAGATTTTGCTTATACTGTTTTTTAAAAATTATTTCTGAGTATATAATGAGTGAGCTTTCCCCAGTACCCAGCTTTTGACAGAAAACATGAATAGGAACATAAAGAAATCCACTTCTATACCACAATACTACTTCAAGGGTAGATAAAATAAATTACTCAATGATGATTATGAAGATTTGAAAAAAGTAGCAGGCTTCTGTGACATTCAATAGTGTTACTTGAGAATTCAATCTACATTTATCAAACTCAAACACATAACTCAACATATGTATAACTCAAACATCAGCATGAATTCTCTGCTTTTTAAACACTGAGTGAAATTGTTCCAATCATAATTCTGTAACTGTGCAAGCACAAAGTACTGTCCAGTTTTCTCTGAACTAGTTCATCCCTCTGTAGGCATAGCTTCTGTTTTGCATTTTCACAAAATAAGTGTGAATTTCAATCCCACTTATAATATTTCTACAGAAGCTCTGTTGAAGCATTAGTGAAAATAAACCATTTTACAATAGTTCTGGATTTATAAGAAATCACATAGTACTACTGAGAACATTATATATATACATATATATGTATATATGTATATATATATGTATATATATATGTATATATATATATACATATATATATATATATATAGTGTGTGTGTGTGTGTGTGTGTGTATGTGTATATGTTTAAGTCAGAGGACATCTTATATTTGGTTAAATATAGAGGTTATTGTGAAAGATGGCAATCAAGAACTGAGATTGAATATAAAATTATTCATGCATCATATTGGCAAGAGAGAAAACATTAAAATTTACTTTTAATATGTGAAATATAGACTTTCCATTAAATAGCTTAAGATTATTTCTCTCTCAATATAATAATAATGAATTGACATGTCTTTCTCTTTCATAAATATCTGTGGAGCTAATGCTTTCCAAACTTATATTTTATGATTAACTTTTAGCTCACTATTCCGATCTGAAATGTTTCATAGCTTTTTATGCTTTTGTTTAAGGATTTGTGAATTATGGTTTAATTTGAGAACCATGATTAAATGTATGAATAAGTAAAATTTTGATTTTTTTGTGTTTTACATTAGACCATCTGTTATATGAAGGAAGTGATTAAAATTTCATTATGACTCTAGGAAATAAAAACAAGACAATGCCTAAAAGAACAAGAAGACATATTTTAGTTATATAAGGAGATAATTTCTAACATTTGTAGTTATATGAAAATAGTATAGATTAAGTTAATAAATGTGACATGTCTGATGATGTTTAGGAGTTCTAAAGCAGTATTGAAAATAATCTCATATTCTTTTCAATAAAATGTAATTATTGGATTATAAGAATGCAAGAGTATATCTTCTCACTAGATGTGCAAGAAGTAAATGAATTACTTTCTGCAACTTGATCTTACATTGTTCTAGAGTTAGAATTCCCACAGAATGCAATGAGAACAAAGTCTTTTCTACTTATACAGAAACTTCTTTGATTTCAAGTTCTCTCAGGTTATAATACACTTTCAAAGGGATTCATGTTCCATGTGTCTTTCTTAGGTGGCACTGGGATGTACTTGAACATGAGAAGATGCAGGGCATTAGAAGAAGAATTTATTTCTCCTCATGCTGTTATCCTGCTTCTTGTGAGCAGTATAAAAATCCTCCTAATTCTGGCTGATGGTATGTCAACAGTAGCCATCTAATGCCATGCAGATGCCATCCTTCTGGCTTAGGAAGTCATTGAACTGAAACTTGTAGCTGCAGCTTCATTTACCCGTCATACTCTAGTCCTTTGTTTGTTGGTTAAATATAAGTCTATCAGTTCTCTCAAAACTATCTACCCTAAAACATAATTTAGGATTTCTTCATTTCACATGTAAGTTGAGGGCAACCAAAAGAACAATCACAATCTTAGGCCAATATTAGACCACCTCATTCTACTAGTGCTATCTCACTATTGCCATGGAAGAATGCTGTACTACACACTATCTGATGCCTGCTCTAAGAGACTTGGAAAAGTAAAAAGGTGATCTGTTGTGGTTGATACAAATATTCCTAAATTGTCTACTTCTTTTGCTTAATTTCTCCAGTCTCTATTCTAAGAACATGGGTGGCCAACACATTTCATAAGCTCAGAGTTGGTCTTACTGTTTCTTCTTGCTTCTATTTTCAAGTAAATATTGTCACTATATCAGTTGAAAGCTAAGCAGCATAAAGTACCTATAATATGTTCTCTCTTATATGTCTCTAAGCTTAGAGTTTGAGAGGGGTCAGCAAACCTGTATGGTGAGATGAGTGTCAACTTCAATTTCTGTTTCCTGTCTTCCTTGGTCAAGTGAATTCTGCAGACATAAAATACAAATTCAGGCCCATGATTGTCTGTACTATATCAGCTATCATATCATTGAGGAAAAAAATGATTTTTACTTACTATGAAGCGAAACCAAGTCAGCAGTGAAGTACTGTCCACTCAAGGAGATGAGAAAGAGAAACAAGCCATGTAACAACACTTTCCAGAGAAAAGACCCCTTCACACTACCAAGGCAGAAACAAAATCAGGTAATACTTCAAATACATAATCCTCCAGATAATAAAATGTCTAATATTTAGTCCAAGAGTACGGCAAAGCCCTTTACTGATTCAAGCTTTATTCTTAATACTACATAACTTTACAATCCATTTATCCCTATTTTCAACTATGGACAATGACCAAATTAATAATGTGTAGTACCAGCAACAATTCAACAGTAGAGGCTATCAAAGATGCTTTATAATCTACACAAACATGTCAGAAATAAAAATCTGCTTTTGAAAACCAAATCTTGCCAGGTATGGAGGTTCATACCTTTGATCCAGCACTTAAAAGACAGAGATAAATTGATCTCTGTAAATTCAAAGCCAACATTGTCTACATAACATGTTCCAGGCCAGCTGCAGCTTTGTAATTTTAGACACTGTCCAATATATTTTTGATTTTAAAGACAAAGTCATAGCATTTCCTATAGCCTCATTTCAGTGAACATTCATCATTCTTTCTTAATAGTCATTGGTATACCATTAATTTGTTTTGCTTATCAAGCATTCTTTGCTCCAAAATCCATGGTCAATGAATCAGAAAACAGTCCATCTAGTCTCCACATACAAGGCAATGCTTTCTGTCATGGCAACTTTATATCTTAATTTGGGAAAATCAATAAGAGCAATAGAGGCAATGGTGCTATCAGTAACAAAAATCAGGAATGAAAATGTACTTGTGCAAAACAAACAGCAAAAGGACGGTCTGAGGGACAGACACATAAAGTATAAAGCACCAGTGGAAGTCTCAAGACCTGTCACCAAAAGTTATTATGATCATCAAGTGTAACATCAAAATGACAGCAGCAGTGACTCAAGTTAATTGAATTCTGAGCTTCCTTATTGTTATCTTTACACACAAATTTGTACTCAAGCCTACAAGAAACCATCTGTGTAAAGCCTTCTATTCCCTCCTTCCACATCTCACACAAGATTTAAAAAGTAAATTCTAATTTCTTTCTGCAAGCATCGTGGGCCCTTTGTTCACTATTTGTATAAAACTGTTCTCAGTTCATACTCATTCTTTTCAAGCTTTGTATTAGAGATTATAATAGCCTTGACAATATAAAGGTCAAAAAGAAATATGGGCCATTGATTTACAGAGTTCATAATTTGGAAAAAATATAGACAACAAGCAATAAACAAGTGAAAAATTGCTCCATGTGTCTTTATGTGCTGATAATTGCTATGAATAATGTAATGATTGACAAGCCTGGGAGAGGTAATTTTAGATTTAGTATTAAAAAAGAGGGTTCCTGAGTTTTCACCTCACACCAGTCAGAATGGCTACGATTAAAAACTCAGGAGACAGCAGGTGTTGGCAAGGATGTGGAGAAAGAGAAACACTCCCCCACTGCTGGTGGGATTGCATACTGGTACAGCCACTCTGGAAATCAGTCTGGTGGTTTCTCAGAAAACTGGGCATGACACTTCCAGAGGACCCTGCTATACCTCCTGGGCATATACCCAGAGGATTCCCCGGCATGCAATAAGGACACATGCTCCACTATGTTCATAACAGCTTTATTTATAATAGCCAGAAGCTGGAAAGAACCCAGATGTTCCTCAATGGAGGAATGAATACAGAGAAGGTAGTATATTTACACAATGGAATACTACTCAGCAATCAAAAACAGTGAATTCATGAAATTTTTAGGTAAACAGTTGGAACTGGAAAATATCATCCTAAGAGAGGTAACCCAATCACAAAAGAATGTACATGGAATGCAGTCACTGATAAGTGGATATTAATCCAGAAGCTCTGAATACCCAAGACACAATTAACATATTAAATGATTCCCAAGAAGAAGGAAGGAGAGGGCCCTGGTCCTGGAAAGACTTGATGCAGCATTGTAGGGGAGTACCAGGACAGAGAAATGGGAGGGGGTGATTGGGGAACGGGCAGAGAGGGAAGAGGGCTTATGGGACTTATGGGGAGGGGGGACCTGGAAAAGGGGAAATCATTTGGAATATAAACAAAGAATATAGAAAATAAAAAAGGAAAGAAAGAAAAGAAAAGGTGGTTCTGTGAGTGAATATCAGTAAAGACAATATTCTCTAAGACAATAATTGATCCTCAGGTCCCAGCATGATTGGCTGCTCAGGGACAAAACATTTTAGGGTACCTGATATCTGGATGGTTACTCATCATCACAGTGTGGTAGAGATCAGTTGCTTCTTGCATCTCCAACCCATTTCTTCATCTGATATGGCAGAGGAACAAAGACTGGAGGAGAACACAGGCAGTGACTTTCCATTGTCATGCCTTCTCACAGTCCATTAATCAGAAAGAACCACACTTCCATGCTTGATACCATATTCTTGCCCACTTTGCCCTCCAAACCTTGGTGCACACTTTAACCTGGTGCATCAGGACTGCCTTGATGTGTACCCTATTACCCTGATGGTACCCTGTACCATTATCCTAAACATTTGCCCTCTGAAAAGAAAGTATGACATGTTCTGACCTTCACATATTTGTTCCCACCACTTCAGAAGTTTTTCGGCAATCATTCACCTTCCTTATTTTCTCTAATGCTATTTCTGACTTACACAACCCATGGTATGAGTCATCTCTTCTGGAATGCTTACTGAGACCCTTCACATTTAAGTTTGTCTTTTATACAGTGCCCTCTTAGTAAAGTATGCTTTTCTCAATATTTGAGAATCTATTATTTGTTTCTCTTCTTGATTCTCTACTAAAACCAAAGCAATGCATACAATTACAATGTCTTCCAAATTATATTATAAGCCTTTAAAACAAAGAGGATGCTTGAATATATTTCTCAAAGAGAAATTGAACATGAATGGGTGAATTTGCTACATTTGTTAAGTATAGTTGTCAAATAATATGAAAACAATTATAAAACCAAGAAGATTTGATGCAAGAACTAAGAAAACTAGTTTTTCAAATCCTTGTCATCTGCTAAGTCCAAAGCAAGAGTGCTATGAATAGTCATTTCAGTTTTAACCATAATGAAATTAAGGTGCTGTGAAAACAGTCATCAGGGCTTGTGATCAGGTCATTGAATCAGAAGACTATTTGTCTAGGACTAAGAGAGTTCAGAATCACCCACTGACCCAGAATTCACAATATATTACTCATTCAAAAATGAGGTTTCCCCCACTAAAACTTAAAATTTCCCATAACTCATTTTTATTCCTCCCCCTATAATTTCCATGAAACACTAAACCTCCAATTTCTGAGAAGGGTCAAAGATAAATTTATGATAACAAAGACAAGACTATTGTGAGTTAAAGGGGGAGGGGTAGCTAAAATAGGAGAAAAATCAAGGAACAAAATTAGCATGGAGTCTTGAGTGAAAAATAAATTGTAAATCAAGGAGAAAATACATCAGGCAAGAAATAAGCAACTGTCATAACATTGTGATGATTTGTGGTGAGTTGTGGTTATATATATATTATATAATATAATATAGTAATGTAATCATGGCAATACCTGAAAATTAGGACTTGCTTAATAATAAAAACCTAAAGAAATTCTATTTGTGATTAGCTACTAGAAAAAAGTATTTACCTAAGAAAATGCTTCTTCTATGTGGGTTTCTCTCATGTCATGCATTTTTTGATGCAAAGACTAGTTAAGAGTCAATATAATTCTGGCAATTACATCATATTTACTGTGCCTGGGAGACTGCAGAAGAAACCCTCTGATGAAGACAATTCAATGCCTGCTTTGTGGCATTGGTAGAATTATACAGAGGCAAGAAATCTTTGTCCGTGTCAACTCAAATTTAGTCCTACAAATATTACTGGAGTAGTATCTTTCAAGACTCTTTGAGTTTTATTTCAGTCATCCAGAATTTGCAACAGAATGACTCTCCATCTCTCAAATTAGACTTGTTTTTCTGAAAATGTAAAATATCTCTGTTTACTTTTCTAGAAAACCCCTAACCAAATTATGTCTAAAGGATATTCTGCAGAATAGTCTGCACATGCTCAATTTGAGAATAAACAAAGTGAAGCTGCTATTTGTACTATAAGATCTCTAAGAAAACAGTGTAATACAGAAGTTTCCACTGTGGTTTTTCCAACAAGCAGATTTTTATTGAAGTATTTGAAAGCTCTTTGACCCTATGATTACTTTCCCGTGGAATACATCTTAGGAAATATTAACTTACCTTGCAGCATGCTGCCAGGGGTCGCATTCATACTTGGAACAGAATTTGTGATTTGCATGATGTAAGAAGAGCCTGTGAATTATGATCTGGTAATGAAAGTATAGGATTATAATTAGTTTCATGATTGTAAGTATACAAGTCATCCTAAAACAAAATCTATGAGAACCTAATTCAGGTGAGGTGTTGAAGAAGAATTTCTCTGTGATGACATATCTACAATTAAGCCAAAACTTTCAGGATGTACACAACTTTGTTAGGCGAAGAAATGTGATAAGACCTTCTGAGGCAGAGAGGTCAGCAAGGCCACTGGGTCTGAGCCAGAACAAAGCATACCCAATCACAACAGCCAATCACAACCCAATCATAATAGCACAGCATAGCTAAGGGAAGGAGGGTAGCCATCAGAGAACACACTATCCACCTAGAGTGTGCAGAAGCTTGCTCTTCCCTCCAGCCCCATGATCCCAGAAATAAAACTCAGACACAAAATATATTTACAATTGCCATATAGATGGGCATTTCTCTAACTATATCACAAGATAAACAATTTGTTTTAATCTATATTCTGCCTTGTGACTGATAATCTGTGCTCAGGTACAATGTATCTCTCTCATCACATCTTTCCAAGTAACTCTTATGCATGATACTGTCTGCCAGAATTCTTTCTACCTCCATGATGCTCCACCTCCCATTTCCTGCCTACGTCATAGGCATCAAATTTATTATTGACAGGTGCCATACACATACACACATAAGATATCCTCTCTAAAAGAGAGATAACTCTACACCAATGGTTCTCAGCCTTCTCCGTGCTGTGACTCCTTAATATAGTTCCTCATGTTGTGTTGACCCCAAGCTATAAAATTATTATTTTGTTGCTACTTCATAACTATAATTTTGTTACTATTATAAATTGTAATGTAAGTGCTTGATATGCAGGATATCTAACTAATATCCCATATCCTGTGGGGGTTTCAAACCACAGGTTGACAACCATTGCTCTACACCTTCTGTGGAGAGCAGAGAAAGCCTTGTATGGATGAAGTCCTCAGTAAATGTGCACTGTTGAGATGGACATGGCCTCAGACCCAGGTAAAATCTTACTCTTAGATACATGGAAAAACTGGCAAAGACCCTACATGGGAGTGGTGAGGCTCAAAGGGATGGCAAAACCTTCTTCTAGTCCCTGTGTGTGTTTGTAACATGTGCAGATAATGCCCATCAAGCTTTCCCCTGAAACATTTAAGGTCTAAAGATTGTGTACTCCCTACAGCAATCAGCAAAGACTGTCTCCTGGATCCAACTTTATAAAATAACCCTTGCCCCCTTGCTTGTCTACATGTAATAACACTACGTCCCTCTTTAACTCTACATAATAATTATAGCAAGTTTTGAAAGTACTGTGCCTTTTCCATCAGAGTGCCCAGTCCTCCTAATGCCAGAGTTTCTGTATCAATGTATTTGTCTGTCTTTTCCTCACTCCCTTGTTGCTCGTAGAAAATGAGATACTAATTTCTTTGTAGTGAATGGCACACTGTGGCTAACTATTGGCTACTGACAAGCTCTAGGAGATGAGAATCTTTGCCTTCAGTTGTGTAATATCCAATGGACAGTTTCAAACCCATGTTCATGCAAATGGACTTGGGTAAAATCACCATGTTTCAAGACAAAACAAATTTAAAAACACATGAATGTGAGAAAAAACTTGTAGAGAAGTAGTTTACATGGCTCAAGGAATGGGAGAGAGAGTAGAGGTCAGTAATTGGAATGCATTATATAACCATATGAAATTATCAATGAATTAATTAAAAACCTATATCCAGTCTAAATTTACTCAAATAAAAGAAAAACATATTGAAATAAAAAAAAAAACAGAGGGAACTTTATTTCATAAAACCCATGGTAGTTTCAAACAGAATAATAACCAAAGTTAGAGGTACATATTAACACTAGAGATATAGTCCAGTATAAATTAAAATTGACTATATTGAAAAAATTATATCATAATATTAAATATGATTTTGGGTTTGTGCAAAAAGGAACTCAAATCCTTGGAGGCAAATATGATGCTTTTGTGCTATGAAGGAAGTAGTAAGCGAACATTCTATCAAACCAATTCCCAATGACTTATCATTATATCCATAAATTAAAAAGCATCTCTCAACCCTCATTAGAGGAGCTTTTATTTTAAGTACATGAGGACTAGCACAAAGACAACAACTGGATAGGATATAGAGAATAAGAGTCTACAAAATGTTCATTTCTAAAAGGGAGATCTTTATTATATCCTTCCTTCCAAGACTCAGCAATCATTGTTGGAGGTGGAGCAGAAACACTGTAAGAGTCAAAATCAATGGATGAATACCAGTAAAAAATATGGTAGCTATACATACAGACTAAGAGCAATTGTGATGGCAATCACTAAGCAAGCTCATGCCAGACATCTCCGAGTGGAGGGAAATGCTACATATGAGGTAGCAGAGGGGATATTAGAAATTTAAAGCTGCTAGGAGAGGGAGTGAGTTTTCTTTAACTGTTATTTTTTTCTAAGTCAAACATGTTCTGAAAGAATGCCATATATTCAAGGATAAATGGCCATCACAAACTGGATTTAAAAGATTTAAAAAAAAAAACAAAGTTGAATGAGTATGTAATGGGAAAGATCTAAGAGGAGTTACAGAAGGGGTAGATATGGTGAAAACACTTTGTACTCACAATGAACCAATAAAAACAAAGAATCAGAAAGCATGATCCAGATGCAGAGTTCAACATATGTGAATAAACAAGTGTCATATATTATATAAATGAACTCTGTGACAGAAATCACATGACAATTTTAAGAAATATATATAAAAAGTCTTCCAACAAAACTTCACATTCTTTTTTTATAAAAGACTTGCATAAAATAGGAATGAATAGAAAGACAAATTAAAATAAAACAAAGCCTTCATATAACAAATTTATAACTAACGCTGATAGTAAATGAGAAACCCAAAGCAAGGCAAGGGCCTAACTTCCACATTCTTAGTTACTATTATACTTAAAGCCTTAGCTAACACAATAAGGGGAATAAAGTGGATACAACAAAGGCATTGCACAGAGGCAGTTTCACACCAGTGTTTTCTGTAGGAATCTTCACGATAATTAACTTGGGTAACCAAAATAAGTATCCATAAACAGAATAGTGGATAAGCACAATCATAATTGGATTTTTTACCCATACGAAAGAACCAAAAAGAAGTCAAACTTTCTTCATTTGGAGATGATATCATTTTATATTAAGTAACACCAAAAAGTCCACCAAAAATTCCTAGATCTGACAAATGCTCTCAGAACAGTGACAAGATATGCAAATAACATGCAAAAATTAGTAGCCTGCCCATATACTGAAATTCAAATTATAACAACATTGAGATTCCATCTCATCTTATTCACAATGAGAGCCATTCAGAAAACAAATAACAATAAATGCTGACAAGGATACAGACCAAAGGGAACCTACCTTAAATGCTTCTGATGAGAAGGTAAACTAGTCAGGGCACTATAAAAATCAGTGTGAAGATCTCTCAAAAACCTGAAACTCACTCTACTATGTGGTCCAGTTACAGCCCTCCTGGATGTTCACATAAATGCCTTCAAGTCACCATTACACAGAGATATTTTCACAAGAGTGCTTTCTGCAGGAATGTTCACAATAGTAACTTGGGTAACCAAAGTAAAACTCCAAGAATAGAACACTGATTAAGTGCAATTATAATGAGATTATTTTTCACCCATACAAAAGAACAAAGTCTATTGTTTGCAGAAAATGTATGCAGGCCATCCTCACTCCTGGTTGGACAGAAGGAGCAGCTCCAGGTACTGTGGTATCCCAAGCTTAAGATCTCTGGGGACTCAGACAGCCTGGTTCCTGCCTGTTCCAAGGACCTGGGCTGAATGGGCAGTTGTTCTGTGTGCCAGCCAGGCATGGGGCCTGTGCCCTGCAGGGTTGTTGGCACATGCAGTGTCTCCTTACCTCCATCTTCACTCACTGATGGAGAAGATAGACAGCACAAGATTCACAGAGACAACCTGAGTATAACATTGCTTGGGGCAGGACACACCAGGGCTCCAACAGCACTCAAGAGTAGGGCAGCACATCAGCAATCTGTTCAGGGGAAACCCAGTCACCCAAAGGTGCAGAAATAGCCTTACAGGCTCACAGGAGGTTGAAGCACCAACCAGTGACAACAGGACCAACTAATGCCAGAGAAAATCAGATGGCAAAAGGCAAATGTAAGAGCATTACTAACAGAAATCAAGGCAATGTGGCAGCATCTGAACCCAATTGTCCAACAACAGCAAGTCCTGGATACCCTAACACACCAGAAAAACAAGATTTGGATTTAAAATCACTGGTCATGATGCTGTTAGAGGAAGACAAGAAGGACTTAAATAAATCTCTTAAAGAAACACAGAAGAACATGGATCAAAAGTTAGAAGCCCTTACAAGGGAAACACAAAAATCATTGAAAGAAATTCAGGAGAATATGGGTCAAAATATAGAAGCCAATAATGACTTAAAGAAATACAGCAGAACTTGGGTCAACAGGAAGAGGTCATGAAAGAGGAAACATAAAACTCTCTTAAAGAATTACAGGAAAACACAAACCAACAAGGGAAGGAACTGAGGTAAACCATCCAGGATCTAAAAACAGAAGTAGAAACAACTAAGAAAACTCAAAGGGAGACAATTTTGGAGATAGAAAACCTTAGGACGAAATCAGGGGCCATAGATGCAAATATCAACAAGAGAATACAAGAGATAGAAGAAATAATCTCAGATGACAAAGATACCATAGAAACCATGGACTCAACAGTGAAAGAAAAGGCAAAATGCAAAAAGCTTGTAACCCAAAATATCCAGGAAATCCAGGACACAATGAGAAGACTAAACCTAATTATTATATGTATAGATGAGAGTGAAGATTTACAACTTAAAGGGCCAGCAAATATCTTCAATAAAATTATGGAAGAAAACTTTCCTAACCTAAAGAGAGAGATGCCTATGGATATACAAGAAGCCTACAGAACTCCAAACAGACTGGACCAGAACAGAAATACCTCTGTCACATAATAATCAAAACCCCAAATGTACTAAACAAAGAAAGAATATTAAAGGCAGTAAGAGAAAAAGGTCAAGTAACATATAAAAGAAGACCAATCAGAATTACACCAGATTTCTCACCAGAGACCATGAAAGCTAGAAGATCCTGGGCAGATCTCATGCAGACTCTAAGAGAACACAAATGCCAGACAAAACTACTATACCCAGCAAAACTCTCAATCACCATAGATGGAGAAACCAAAACAATCCATGACAAAACCAAATTTACACAATATCTTTCCACAAACCAAGGCCTACAAAGGGTAATAGGGGGAAAATGCCAATACAAGGAGGGAAACTTCACCCTGGAAAAAGCAAGATAGTAACCTTCTTTCATCAAACCCAAAAGAAGATAACCAATCAAATTTAAAAAATAACATCAAAATGTCAGGAAGTAATAATCACTATTCCTTAATATCTCTTAACATCAATGGACTCAACTCCCCAATAAAAAGACATAGACTAACAGACTGGATTTGTAAACAGGACCCTACATTTTGCTGCTTACAGGAAGCACACCTCAGTGTCAAAGACAAACATTACCTTAGAGTAAAAAGCTGGAAGACAATTTTACAAGCAAATGGTCTCAGGAAACAAGCCGAAGTGGACATTCCAATATCAAATAAAATTGAATATCAACCTAAAGTCATCAAAAGAGACAAGGAAGGACACTTCTTGCTGGTCAAAGGAAAATTACACCAAGAAGAACTCACAGTTCTGAACATATATGCTCCAAATGCAAGGGCATCCTTATTCACAAAAGAAACTTTACTAAAACTCAAAGCACACATTGCACCTAACACAATAATTGTGGGTGACTTCAACACTCCACTCTCCTCAATGGAGTGATAAAAAAAAACAGAAACTAAACAGGGACACCGTGAAACTAATTGAAGCTTTGGACCAATTGGATTTAACATATATATATATGTTAAATGTATATACAAACATATATACATATGTATGTATATATATATATGTATTTAGATAGATAGATATAGATATAGATAGATATAGATATAGAACATTTCAGCCTAAAGCAAAAGAATATACGTTTTTCTCAGCATCTCATGGTACCTTCTCCAAAATCGATCATACAATTGGTCACAAGACAGACCTCAACAAATATAAGATGAAGGAACTAATCCCAAGCCTCCTATCAGATCACTGTGGAGTAAAAGTGGTCTTCAATAGCAGCAAAAACAACAGAAAGCCCACATACACATTGAAGCTGAACAATATTCTACTTAATGATACCTTGGTTGTAGTAAGCCACCCTTTGTTCATCCTCATTACAAGATGGCGCTTGCCATATGCAGCTCCCTGGTAGTAAATCACTATAGTACATGCACAGTGTGTTGTATTCGTTATCACACTTACATGCTAATGAAGAATTCACTTAGTTCGCCTATGAGGAAATCGCTGGTTATCTCTCTATGGCAGACGGGGCTGACTAGGCTATATAAGGTCAGGCAGGGGAAAGGTTGGGGGCCGCCAAAAGAAGAAATAAGGTTCCGGAAATAAACCATAAGAAGGAAGAAACTCCCTGGTGTTGCATCCTCCTTGCCGGCAAGGGTGGGCATGACACTTGGTCAAGGAAGAAATTAAGAAAGAAATCAAAGATGTTTTAGAATTTAATGAAAATGAAGACACAACATACCCAAATCTATGGGAAACAATGAAAACAGTGCTAAGAGGAAAACTCATAGCACTGAGTGCCTCCAAAAAGAAATGGGAGAGAGCATACATTAGCAGCTTAATGGCACACCTGAAAGTCCTGGAATTTGCCCAGGAGGAGTAGAAGACAGGAAATCATCAAACTCAGGGCTGAAATCAATCAAGTAGAAACAAATAGAACCATACAAAGAATCAACAAAACCAAAAGGTGGTTCTTTGAGAAAATCAACATGATAGATAAAACCTTACCAGACTAACCAAAGAGCACAGAGACAGTATCCAAATTAACAAAATTAGAAATGAAAAGGGAGATATAACAACAGAAACTGAGGAAATTGAAAAAATCATCAGATCATACTACAAAAGCCTATACTCAACACAATGGAAGAATCTGGAGGAAATGGACAATTTTCTAGACAGATACCAAACACCAAAATTAGATCAGGATCAAATAGATCATCTAAACAGTCCCATTACCCCAAAAGAAATAAAAGGGTTCATAGAAAGTGTCCCAATCAAAAAAAGCACTGGACCAGATGGTTTTAGTGCAGAATTCTATCAGACCTTCAAAGAAGACCTAACACCAATACTCTTCAAACTATTACACAAAATAGAAACAGAAGGAACACTACCCAACTCCCCAACTCCTTCTACAAAGCCAAAATTACACTGATACCAAAACCACTCACAGATCCAACAAAGAAAGAGAACTTCAGGTCAATTTCCCTTACGAATATCAATGCAAAAATACTAAAAAACAGAAACCAAGAACACATCAAAACGATCATCCACGGTTATCAAGTAGGCTTCATCCCAGGGATGCAGAGAATGTTCACTATATGGAAATCCATCAATGCAATCCACTACATAAACAAACTCAAAGAAAAAAAAACACCACAGGGTCATGGTCATTTCATTAAATGCTAAAAAAGCATTTGACAAAATTTAGCATCCTTTCATGCTAAAAGTCATGGAAAGAACAGGAATTCAAGGCCCATACCTAAACATCGTTAAAGCAACATACAACAAATCAGTCACCAACATCAAACTAAATGGAAAGAAACTTGAAGCAATCCCACTAAAATCAGGGACTAGACAAGGATGCCACCTCTATCCATATCTTTTCAATATAGTACAAGTTCTAGCTAGAGCAATTAGACAACATAAGGAGGTCAAAGGGATACAAACTGGAAAGGAAGAAGTCAGACTATCACTATTTGCAAAGGATATGATAATCTACTTAAGTGACCCAAAAAACTCCAGCAGAGAACTCCTACAGCTGATAAACAACTTCACCAAAGTGGCTGGTTATATAATCATCTCAATCAAATCAGTAGCCTTCCTATACTGAAAGGATAAGCAGGCTGAGAAAGAAGTTAGGGAAATGACACCCTTCACAATAGCCACAAACAATATAAAGTATCTTGGTGTGACTCTAACCAAACAAATGAAAGATCTGTATGACAAGAACTTCACGTCTCTGAAGAAGGAAATGGAAGAAGACCTCAGAAAATGAAAAAATCTTCCATGCTCATGGATTGGCAGGATTAATATAGTTAAAATGGCCATCTTGCCAAAAGCAATCTACAGATTCAATGCTGTCCCCATCAAAACCCCAACTCAGTTCTTCATAGAGTTAGAAAGAGCAATTCTCAAATTTATCTGGAATAACAACAACAACAACAACAAAAAAAAAAAAAAAAAAAAAAAAAAAAAAAAAAAAAAACAAGGATACCTAAAACTATTCTCAACAGTAAAAGAACTTCTGGGGGAATCAGTATCCCAGACCTCAAGCAATGCTACAGAGAAATAGTGTTAAAAACTGCATGGTATTGGTACAGTGGCAGGCAGGCAGATCAATGGAATAGGATTGAATACCCTATGGCCACTTGATCCTCGACAAAGAGGCTGAAAACATCCAATGGAAAAAAGATAGCCTTTTCAACAAATGGTGCTGGTTCAACTGGAGGTCAGCATGCAGAAGAATGCGAATTGATCCATCCTTGTCTCCTTGTACTAAGCTCAAATCCAAATGGATCAAGGACCTCCACATAAAGCCAGACACTCTGAAGCTAATAGAAAAGAAACTGGGGAAGACCCTTGAGGACATCGGTACAGGGAGAAAGTTTCTGAACAGAACACCAATAGCGTATGCTCTAAGAGCAAGAATTGACAAATGGGACCTCATAAGGTTACAGAGTTTCTGTAAGGCAAAGGACACCATCAAGAGGACAGATCGGCAACCAACAAATTGGGAAAAGATCTTCACCAATCCTACATCAGATAGAGGGCTAATATCCAATATATATAAAGAACTCAAGAAGTTAGACTCCAGAAAACCGAACAACCCTATTAAAAAATGGGGTACAGAGTTAAACAAAGAATTCTCACCTGAAGAACTTCGGATGGCGGAGAAGCATCTTAAAAAATGCTCAACTTCATTAGTCATTAGGGAAATGCAAATCAAAACAACCCTAAGATTTCATCTTACACCAGTCAGAATGGCTAAGATTAAAAATTCAGGAGACAGCAGGTGTTGGAGAGGGTGCGGAGAAAGAGAAACACTCCTCCACTGCTGGTGGGGTTGCAAATTGGTACAACCACTCTGGAAAGCAGTCTGGCGGTTCCTCTGAAAACTGGGCACCTCACTTCCAGAAGATCCTGCTATACCACTCCTGGGCATATACCCAGAGGATTCCCCACCATGTAATAAGGATACATGCTCTACTATGTTCATAGCAGCCCTATTTATAATTGCCAGATGCTGGAAAGAACCCAGGTATCCCTCAACAGAAGAGTGGATACAAAAAATGTGGTATATCTACACAATGGAGTACTATTCAGCCATTAGAAACAATGAATTCATGAAATTCTTAGGCAAATGGATGGAGCTAGAGAACACCATACTAAGTGAGGTAACCCAGACTCAAAAGGTGAATCATGGTATGCACTTACTAATAAGTGGTTATTAACCTAGAAAACTGGAATACCCAAAACATAATCCACACATCAAATGAGATACAAGAAGAAAGCAGGAGTGGTCCCTGTTTCTGGAAAGACTCAGTGAAACAGTATTTGGCAAAACCAGAACGGGGAACTGGGAAGGGGTGGGAGGGAGGACAGGGGAAGAGAAGGGGGCTTACGGGACTTTCGGGGAGTGGGGGGGGGGGTCTAGAAAAGGGGAAATCATTTGAAATGTAAACAAATTATATCAAATAAAAAAAAAGAATGAAAAAAAAAAAGATATGAACCCACACACCTATGGTCACTTGATCCTTGACAAAGAAATGGAAAGCATCCAGTGGAAAAAAGATATCCCTTTCAACAAATGTTGCTGGGTCACTTGAAGGTCAGTGCAAATTGATCCATTCTTATCTCCTCATACTAAGTGGACCAAGGACCTCCACATAAAACCAGACACACTGAAACTAAAAGAAAAGAAACTGGGGAAGACCCTTGAGGACATGGGTACAGGGGAAAAGTTCCTGAACAGAACACCAATAGCTTACTCTTTAAGATCAAGAATTGACAAATGGGAACTCATAAAATTACAAAGTTTCCTTTTGACACTGTCAAAAGGACAAAACAGCAATCAACAAATTGGGAGAAGATCTTCCCCAACCCAACATTGTACAGAGGGCTAATATCCAATATATACAAATAACTCAAGAAGTTAGACCCCAGAACCAAAAAACCCTATTTAAAAATGGGGTACAGTGCTAAATAAAGAATTTTCACCTGCAGAAATTCAGATGGCTGAGAAGCACCTTAAGAAATTTTCAACATCAATAGTCATTAGGAAAATGCAAATCAAAACAACCCTGAGATTTCACCTCACACCAGTCAGAATGGCTAAGATTAAAAACTCAGGAGACAGCAGGTGTTGGCAAGGATGTGGAGAAAGAGAACACTCCTCTAGTGCTGGTGGGATTGCAAGATGGTACAACCACTCTGGAAATCAGTCTAGTGGTTCCTCAGAAAACTCCGGTGGACCCTGCTATACCACTCCTGGGCATATACCCAGAGGATTCCCTGGCATACAATAAAGACACATGCTTCACTATGTTCATAGCAGCCTTATTTATAATAGCCAGAAGCTGGAAAGAACCCAGATGTCCCTCAATAGAGGAACGGATACAGAAAACGTGGTATATTTACACAAAGGAATACTACTCAGCAATTAAAAAGAATGAATTCATGAAATTTTTAGGCAAATGGTTGGAAATGGAAAATATTAACCTAAGTGAGGTAACCCAATCACAAAAGAATGCACATGGAATGTAATCTCGCTGATAAGTGGATATTAATTAGCCCAGAAGCTCTGAATACTCAAGGCACAATTAGCATATCAAATAATTCCCAAGAAGAAGGAAGGAGAGGGCCCTGATCCTGTAAAGGCTTGATCCAATATTGTAGGGGAGTACCAGGAAAGAGAAATGGTAGGGGGTGATTGGGAAATGGATGGATGAAAGAGGCCATATGGGACATATGGGGAGGGGGGAACTGGGAAAGGGGAAAGCATTTGGAATGTAAACAAAGAATATAGAAAATTAAAAAAAAAGTACCCAGGGAGAAAAAAAGAAAGAAAATGTATGCAATTAGGCATAATCATAGTAATTGAGATAAATCAGCCTCAGAAAGACAAACACAACTCATTTTCTTTCATTTGTGGCTCCCACATTTTACACATGTACAAAAATAATGTATATGTATATATGAAAAATAGAAACTAATATACTTAATGGAATTGAAGGGGAGGGAAAGGAAAACAAATGGAAATATGCTTGTTTTTCTACTTGTGTAAAACTGTCATTATATAACCCAGTACCAAGTCTCATGAATATGTGCTAATGGATTTTGTAAATTCTAAGTTGACTTTTACTTCTACAATAACCAGGTGAATACTGAACTCATATTCCACCATGGACAACCAGAAATATGGATAAATTGTATGAAACAACTGTCTGTTGATATTGGAATAGAAGTATCACAGGCTCTAATCCTTGCCAAAAAGAAAAATGAATGAGGAGGGGTCTATTTTTTCCCATAGGTTTGGTTTTGTGTCATTATTAAAGCTATAAAGATTTGTTTAAATCTTTCCTGAGATAAAGGCTTAACCTTTCCTGTAGGAGAGGTGTCATTGAGTAGAGGGGCTACAAATCAAAGGAGACTAAACTGGCCAAATTCTATACAACAAAATATACAAAGAAGGAATCCACGTGGAGAAGTAGAGCCAGAAATCTACATAGGGACCCGTGACTGTACTGCTAAATAGTAAGCTCTCTGTGAAGAGGAGAAAAACTCTCTAACACCAGCAAAGTTCTACTAACATTCATCTGAGCACTGACCATAGATCATGTAAGGCTGAGAGAGACATTGCCCTTCTCTCAGCCAGTGTGTAGTTGTAGCCAGAAAGGCCCTAGGATCAGTGTTGCTCTAAAGACACCCTTTGAAAATAATTTTAAAAAATAATAATAACAAAAATAAAAATAATGTATATGTATATATGAAAAATAGAAACTAATGTACTTAATGGAACTGAAGGGGAGGGAAAGGAAAACAAGTGGATCCACAAAATGAAAACACAAAACTGGAATACCCAAAACATAATCCACACATCAAATGAGGTACAAGAAGAACGGAGGAGTGGCCTCTTGTTCTGGAAAGACTCAGTGAAGCAGTATAGGGCAAAACCAGAACAGAGAAGTGGAAAGGGTTGGGTGGGAAAACAGGGGGAGGGAAGGGGGCTGATGGGACTTTCGGGGACTGGGGGTCTAGAAAAGGGGAAATCATTTGAAAT
Organism: Apodemus sylvaticus; assembly: GCF_947179515.1. NCBI lineage: Eukaryota > Metazoa > Chordata > Mammalia > Rodentia > Muridae > Apodemus > Apodemus sylvaticus. The sequence continues at coordinate 53,523,444 of NC_067490.1, forward strand.
GTAAATAAAAAATATATCAAATAATAAAAAAGAAAATTTTAAAAAAAACACACAAGAAAATGTGCTAATCTCACATTTATAGCCTAACCAACATCAAAGCTCTCTAGGAGACATGTAGCCTAGGCCTGTGTTCAGAACAATGACTTTCTGCTGTTCTAGTCTTCTAACACAGAATGAGAGGAACACTATAGCAATTTAACACAAGCCTCATGCATAACCTAAAACTGTCCAGTGACCACATTAAAAAACAAACCCCAGAAATGAATGTTATTTCCTTTTATTTACCTTAATATATTCACAATGTTTCACAATGTAAGTGATTTAAAGCTATTAAAATATTTTATATTTTACTCTAATATCATTGATATATAATATTTATTATTGTGAAACAAGCATTTTTCCTTCAAGGTATTTCTGATTAAGCTTCAAGCTGCAGAACTATAGATAGGTAGTGGCTGCCATATTGAGCAGCAAAGACTTTTTATATATATATTTTTTTCTATATTCTTTGTTTACATTCCAAATGATTTCCCCTTTCCCGGTTCCCCCCTCCCCATATGTCCCATAAACCTTCTTCTTCTCTCCACCCATTCTCCAATCACCTCTCTCCTTTTTCTCTGTCCTTATATTCCCCTCCAATGCTAGATCAATCCTTTCCAGGATCAGGACCCTCTCCTTACTTCTTCATGGGAGTCATTTATTATGCTCATTGTGCCTTGAGTATTCAGAGCTTCTGGGCTAATTAATATCCACTTATCAGAGATTGCATTCCATGTGTATTCTTTTGTGATTGGGTTACCTCACTTAGGATGATATTTTCCAGATCAAACCATTTGCCTAAAAATTTTGTGACTTCATTGTTTTTAATTGCTGACTAGTATTCCATTGTGTAAATATACCACATTTTCTGTATCCATTCCTCCATTGAGGGACATCTGGGTTCTTTCCAGCTTCTGGCAATTATAAATAAGGCTGCTATGAACATAATGGAGCATGTGTCTTTACTGCATGCTGGGAATCCTTCGGGTGTATTCCCAGGAGAGGTATAACAGGGTCCTCTGGAAGTGTCATGTCCAGTTTTCTGAGGAACCACCACACTGACTTCCAAAGTGGTTGTACCATCTTGCAGTCCCACCAGCAGTAGAGGAGTGCTCCTCTTCCTCCACATCCTTGCCAAAACCTGCTGTCTCCTGAGTTTTTAACCTTAGCCATTCTGACTGGTGTGAGGTAAAATCTCAGAGTTGTTTTGATTTGCATTTCCCTAATGACTAATGATGTTGAACATTTCTTAAGGTGCTTCTCGGCCATCTGAATTTCTTCAGGTGAAAATTCTTTGTTTTGATCTGTACCCCATATTAATAGTGTTATTTGGATCCCTGGGTCTAACTTCTTGAGTTGTTCATATATATTGAATATTAGCCCTCTATCAGATGTAGGGTTGGTGAAAACCTTTTCCCAATTTGTTGGTTGTCATTTTGTCATTTTGACAGTGTCCTTTGCCTTATAGAAACTTTGTAGTTTTATGAGATCCCATTTGTCAATTCTTGATCTTAGAGCATAAGCTATTGGTGTACTCCTACTGAAGGTTAACTACAAGTATGAACTCTCAGAAAATAAGTAATCTCACACTAACAAAAGCAAAAGAAGACAAGTACACACACACACACACACACACACATGCTACAATCATCAACAAGAACAACAAAAATAACAGGAATTAAGAATCAATGATCATTTATATCTCTCAGCATCAATGGACTCATTTGGCCAATAAAAAGACACAAATGAACAGAATGAATGCAAAAACAGGAATCATCCTTCTACTACATACAGAAATTGATCCCCAGATCACAGCATGATTGGCTGCTCTAAGACAAAACATTTTAGGATACCTGATATGGTTACTCATCAGCACAGTGTGGTGGAGATCTGTTGCTTCTTGCATCTACACCCATTTCTTCATCTGATATGGCAGAGGAACAAAGAAAGTCTTTTTTAAAGAAAAAGACACCATCAATTGGAAAAATTGGCAGCCTACAGAGTGGGAACAGATTTTGACTAACTCCACATCAGAAGGTTGATATCCAGCCGGGCGGTGGTGGCGCACACCTGTAATCCCATCACTCTGTGAGGCAGAGGCAGGCAAATTTCTGAGTTCAAGGCCAGCCTTGTCTACAGAGTGAGTTCCAGGACAGCCAGGGCTATACAGAGAAACCCTATCTCAAAAAAAATCCAAAAAAACAAAAAGAAGGAGGAGGAGGAGGAGGAGGAGGAGGAGGAGGAGGAGGAGGAGGTTGATATCCAAAATATATAAAGCACGCAAAAACATATCCAAAAACAAATAATCCAATTTTAAATATCTAGTATAGGTCTAAAGAGAGAATTTTATAGAGGAAACCAAAATGAATGAGAAATACTTAAAGAAATGGTCAACATACTTAACCATCAGGAAAATGGAAATTAAAATTACTTTTTTTATATCTGTCATAATGACTAAGATCACTAATACAAGTGACATCTCATGCTGACAAGAATATGGAACAAGGGGAATACTGCTGTATTACTGGTGGGAGTGAAAGCTTGTACAATCATTATGAAAATGAATATGGACATTCCTCAGAAAATTGGAAATGGATCTACCTCAAGATCTAGCTGTACCACTCTTGGGTATATACCCAAAGGACAGTCCATCCTACCACAAAGAAACTCAGCTAGTGTCTTTATTCATAATTGCCAGAAACAGAAAAGAACCTAGATGTCCCCCAAGTGAAGAATGGATAAAAAATGCAGTACAATTATAAAATGGGAGATTACACAGCTGGTAAACAAAAAAAGGACATCATGAAATTTACAGGCAAATGGATAGAACAAGAAAAAGTAATCAGCTTGAGAAAAGCAATACAGAGCCAGAAAAACATGAAATGTACTTTCTTATAAGTGGATATTAGCTGTTAATTAAAACATGATAATTCTACAATTCACAGTCCCAGAGAGGCTAAGCAAGAAGTAGGGCAACAAGTAGGGGATGAGAGATGTGTGGAACTCCCCAGGAAAGGGAAATAGTGTGTATTATGTAGATGGACTGGGGTTGGGAGGGTGGGGATAGGAACAGGGGGAATTTGGTTGGGGGAAGGACAGAATCAAAGAGTACAGGAAGAAACAACTAGTATTAGGGGACACTGGGGGCGGGGGGGGAACAATGTGAAACCCTAGAGCAGTGGAAACTTTTGGACTTATTAGGATGACCCAAGTGAAGACTCCTAGTAATGGAGAAAACAGATATTGAAACAGCCATCTTCTGTAAACAGGCAAAGCATCCAGTGTTGGGACTGAAAAACCAACCAAGCCACAAAAACTTGGATCCACAAACTGCAATATGTGCTAGGAAAATGGTGGCTCAGCACTTGTGAGAGTGGCCAACCAATGACTGATTTAACTTGAGGCCCAAATCAGGTGAGGGAGCCCATACTCTGTATTGCCTTGATGGCCAGGAACAAGAAGCTGAATAGCTCAGAGACCTAGGATCAGTGCCTAGCCCTATTGTCATCAGGGAGGGTCCCTCTTAGAAAGAGCTTGGTGAATCCTGTGGAAAATGGAGAGGAAGAATTTTAGGATCCAGAGGGGTCAGGGACACTTTAAGGATTATGCTTACAGAATCAACTAATCAGGGCTCATATGGCCTCACACAAAGACCAAAGCAGCAGTCACATACCTTGCATGGATCTAGGCTGGGTCTCTGCAAATATGTTGTAGCTGTTTAGTTTGGGGTTTTGGTGGGGCTTCTAATAGTCTGATTGGGGGTATCATTGACTCTTTTGCCTGCTTTGAGACCATATGCCTCCTAGTTAGTAAGCATAAAGCTGGAAGAGTAGGGCCTAAAAATTAAAAGGAATAAAGTCTCATATAATAACCAATTTTATTGAATGAATGAGACAATTTCTATCCTGAGGATATTCTTGAGTGTTAAGAAAGGTCAAATGAGCAAAGGTCATATTCATTCAGTCTGTATATGGTCATGATGGCAGTGTCAAATGAGTTTAGACTTATATAGTCAAGAGGATAAGGTCACATTAGTTCAATCCACATAACTTCACAAAGACAACCTATGCGTGGAAATAATAAAGTAAATCATAGGTAATGTGAAGTAAACTCACTCCTATTTAATATACCTAGGAGAAGCAAAAAAATACATTCTAAAAACAATCCATGTTAAGGAGAATTAGAGGTTATAAAACTTTTATTTACTTAGAGTTATCTCACAAGCTCTGAAAAACCTCTTCACTCAGTGTCTTAGATTTAGGGCTTTACTGCTATGGATACCATGACCAAGGCAACTCTGATAAAGAGAGCATTTAATTGGGACTGGATTACAGGTTCAGAGGTTCAGTCCATTATCATCAAGGTGGGAGCTTACAGCATCTAGACAAGCATGGTGCAAGCAAAGCTATATCTTCATTTGCAGGCTACTAGTGGAAGATTTGCCTCCAGGCAGCTAGGTTGAGAGTACTGAAGCCCATCCCCGCAGTGACACACCTACTCAACACACCTACTGCAACAAGGCCATACCTCTTAATAGTGCTACTCCCTGGGCCAAGCACATATGAACCAACACAACACATCTTCTTTCATGGACCAACATATGTCACATACAAAAAGGTGTGGCATCAGATCAAAAAACCAAAACTAAAAAAGACAAAGAACAGTAAGGAAACATAGCAGCATCTACCCATTAATGATTCTTATGTTTTGTATTATCAAAGATAGAATTTAAAATATGTGTGCTTAATATGCTCAAAAAAGAGAAAACACAGAAGATCATTTTACCATAAAATAAGTAAGGTGAATAAAAATTAAATGGTAATAGTATGGGTATTTGTGCAAATACATTGTATTGTCAGGCTAAAAAGTCTACTACAAAGATAAAAGTGGCATGTGACAAGATAGTTTAGCAGGTAAAAGCTACCAGCTCTCACAACTAAAGTTCTGTTCCTGGGATTTACATAGTAGGAGGAAGGAACTTATTCCCAAGGAATTACTTTGACTTCCAACCCTCTGACCTCCTAACAACTGTATGTCATGAACATAAGCACACACACACACACACACACACACACACACATGAACACTCAAAGACCAACAGACATATTCACACACACTCACTCACTCACAAATACACACATTTATAAGCACACAAACACACACTAAATAAATAAAAACTTTAAAGATGGATATAGATAGAGATGCAAAAATCTTTGACATCACATAAGTAATTTATTCCATGGATGAAAAGGTGAGTTTAGTTTTGAGAAATCAATGTGATTCTCAAATTTTAAGAGAAAAAAAAAAAGAATCACATATTATTTGCTCAG